>NW_028319936.1:4298976-4599473 GCF_062004578.1 Staurois parvus | reverse complement strand
GGAACAGTAAGATATGTCCTATTTGATGTCTTGACGTTCAGGATATCATTCTACATAATAATCTACCAGTGGCTAGGCTGTTACATGTACCTAGTAAAGGTTATTGGCCATGGTATAAACGCATGAGGGATTTGGTCATAGCCTGAGTCCCGGTCTAAACACCCCTCCCCAAATGAGGCGATTGGTTCTCTGCTGACACCCTGCTGGGTTCCTAGAAAAAGGGTTGTCATGCCTGGAGAGGAAGTTGAAGAGATTCTCCCTTTTAACATCAGGAACCAACTTTGGGAGAAAAGGTACCCTTTTGTTCAGGACACTTTAACTCTGCTTAAACCAGGACTTCTGCAAGTGTCCTACCTTCTTAAACTTCTTTCTTTTATCTCTCTGTTGTGTTATTGCTCTCTCTCTCTCTCTTTATATATATATATATATATATATATATTTGTTACATCTTTTCTGTAAATATTTTTATTGCACCCTTTTGACCTTTTTAGTAATAATTCCTATTTTCTGAAAAGTGTTGAACTGTTTCTAAAGAACTAAGAATCCCTGTCTCTGAAGAGTGCTACTGTGTGTTTTAAAACCTCTGGATACATCTGTTTGCAGTGACAGTATGTATACAGACACTTATTCAAACATCATAGTGTTACTGCTAAGAGGTGCAGCTGAGAGTGGCATTGTTACGCAAGTGGCAGCACGGTTTTAGATTGGCTAGTCCTTCGGTCAAAGTTGGTGAGAAGGGATGGGGTCTGACGCTGCGCCCGTCACAACGAACACTGAGAATCGGTGGCCGGAACACAGTGATTGACATGCCAAGGAGCATGTCAAGGAGCCAATAGCGGCATTGGTAGGGAAAGCGTGCATGCGCCCCCTACCCAGAAATACAAAATCACATATATATGTGACTTTGTGCATCCCTTCCGCCCTGTAGCAGTACTTCTGCCATAGGGCGGTCGGGAAGCGGTTAACAATGGCGCGGCTGTGTGGTGCTCTGCCCACACATTTATGTCATTCATTCAAGGGAAACTGTCATTGAAGACACTGCAAGTCCTGTCTGACTACTTGTAGTTCTCAATTAACTGGGAGGGCGCTGATGGGCAATCTTGTAGTTCACAGAGGTATGAGCAAGAAAGCTGCAGTGAGTGTCTGCAGGAGCCTGACATTGCACCCATGATCCACTACAACTATTGGTTTTCTGGGGCGGATCACTGTGGAGTTGTTGATAAACACAATCAGACTGCTTTTTGTTTTACAACAGCAACTGCTAGAGCTGCTCTGTGTACACAGCAACTCCAAATTTGAATAATCAGAGTGGAGAATTGCTGAGGAGTGGGAGGGGGGTACTGGAAAGGCAGAAGGACTGAATGTGCTACACATATCTAGGGTACCATGATGAGGTTTTTTGGGTATGTGTAAAGCATGTCCAATGTCTTGAACTAATTAAAGACTGAGTTTAGTTAATTTTTAAAATTAGCACAAGGGACACTACTTACAGTCAATGAGAAGTGTCCTTGTGATGCTGGCTGTTCTCTAAAATCCTTTGCGATCTATGAGTAGAGGTGTGGACCTTTGATTCATCCACCTGTCCTCCATTCAATGAAAGCTTTTCATTGATAGAAGCTGTAGTGCAACTTCCGTGAATGGAGTACGGGGACAAAAAGGGCAACATATTTGCCAGTCTTGATGAGTGCCTATGACAGGTCCAGTGGCTGTATTAACCACTGCAGCATTGGAAGATTACAGCTATGGAGATATGTAGAGCACTTTGGATTTTAACTAATAGACCAGCCAGCAGCACAATGGACACTTTGTTTTGAATATAAGTATAATCCCTTGTGCTGTTTTTTTTTAAAAAAATCATTTAAATTTGGGCTTCGAGCCAATCTTTTAAAACATGTCAGAGTGGTGGTCCTGGGAGCAGAACCATTGACTGATTAACAAATGTGAAGACATCATTGGTGCATGGTTTTTCTTTTGGTTTATACTGAACCATGTGTTGAAGAATAATGAATAAAGCCAGCACCTGATTCCACCATATGAAGGGTGCACGTTTCCACCTTGATTGGTGCGCTTTTCTTTGACTCTTTCAATGGTATATTTAACAGAAAAGAAAAGAGCAAATAAGGAGCCTGTTTGCCAATTTCTAACAAATGTTATTAATTTTTACCCTATAATCCCTATTAAAGAGCAATGGGATGAGTGTTTCGTGTTTTCCAGAGCATGCATGTAAGTTTAAGTGCTACTATGAGTAAAATTGGCAGTACATTTTTTATACATAGCTTATGATTTTAATTTAATGCATCCTGTGGCCGGTTTGTCAAATGTGATTAGCATAGATTATTATAAGATGAAAGAACACATTTGTTTATTTGAAATGACTTACTATAGCAGCATGAATCCAGCATTCCTGGACAATGAATAGATTCTAGTGATTCATGTATAATGTAGGTGAGGGGTCATTGTAAGTAAACTCTCAATGAACAGAATTTATATTTCAAGTTAAACACCACTTTAAATAGCATCCCTTGTATGAGTGTGTTGCAGTGATATATGTTTATTTGGGTAGTTTGTATTTGTTTGCGTATCTTTCAAGTGTGTCATTTGCAAAGAACTGCAGTAATGGTAATTCTTGAAGCCTGGAATACTACCTACATAACAGTTACTTTTTTTTTTACTTATTTTGGTTTACTTTCTGTTCATTCTCCTGGGTAGTTCGTTTTAAAACAAGGGTAGCAAAAAATGTAAGATAAACAAAAATCTATCCGTTTGTCATTTTTTGGTTTTTATTCTTTTAGGACTATTATCCTACAATTTTGTATGTGGAATTGCAATGTCAGAATGATTAAAAGATTATTTTTAAGCAGCTATAATGGCCATCGTCTAAGGGTAATATATATATATACATATATATATATATATATATATATACATATACTGTATACGTATATATACACTCACGGCCACTTTGTTAGGTACACCTATTCAATTGCTTGATAATAATCCTGTATATGGAATTGCAATGTCAAGGTGATTAAAATAGTATTTTTAAGCAGCTATACTGGCCATCGTCTAAGGGTAATATATATATATATATATATATATATATATATACACACACACACTATATATGCATATATACACTCACCGGCCACTTTATTAGGTACACCTGTTCTATTGCTTGATAACTCAAATTGCTAATCAGCCAATCACACGGCAGTCATTCAATGCATTTAGGCATCTAGACCTGGTGAAGATGACTTGCTGAATTTCAAACAGAGCATCAGAGTGGGAAAGAAAGGGGATTTAAGTAACTTTGAACATGGCATGGTTGTTGGTGCCAGATGGGCTGATCTGAGAATTTAAAAAACTGCCAATCTACTGGGATTTTCACACACAACCATCTCTAGGGATATCAAAAATCTTCAGACCAGGCAACATTTTTCCAATCTTCTGTTTGTCCAATTTTGGTGAGCCTGTGGGAATTGTAGTCTCTGTTTCTTGTTCTTAGCTGACAGGAGGGGCACCTGGTGTGGTCTTCTGCTGCTGTAGCCCATCTGCTTTAGGTTTCAATGTGCTGTGCATTCAGAGATGGTTTTCTACATACCTTGGTTGGAAGGAGTGGTTATTTGAGTGACTGTTGCCTTTCTATAATCTCAAACCAGTCTGCCCATTCTCTGAACTCTGACATCAACAAGGCATTTTTGTCCACACAACTGCCACTCAGTGGATGTTTTCTCTTTTTCAGATCATTCTCTGTAAACCATACAGATGGTTGTGCATCAAAATCCCAGTAGATCAGCAGTTTTTGAAATACACAGACCAGCTGTCTGGCACCAACAACCATGCTACATTCAAAGTCACTTAAATCCCCTTTCTTCCCCATTCTGGTGCTTGGTTTAAACTTCAGCAAGTCGACTTCACCACGTCTACATGCCTAAATGCATGCCTACATGCCTAGTTGCTGTCACATGATTGGCTGATTAGCAATTTATGTTATCAAGCAATTGAACAGGTGTACCTTATGAAGTGGCCAGTGAGTATTTATATATGTATATTATTGTGATTAAAGGTACTTATATAGCGCTGTCAATTTACATATATAGTGTGCATTCACATCAGTCCTTAACCCTCAAGGGGCATACAATCTAAGGTCCCTAACTCACATTCATACATACACATACTAGGGCCAATTTAGACCGCAGCCAATTCACCTACCAGCATGTCCTTGAAGTGTGGGAGGAAACCGGAGCACCCGGAGTAAACCCACGCAGGCACAGGGAGAACATGCAAACAGGTGATGTCGTGGTTGGATTTTAAACCAACGACCCTGTGGCAGGCATACACCCAGAGATGGACGTGGTTCAACCATTTTGGCTTCAACCTCCATCTTGGCCAAGGGGTTAACTATCCTGACAAACATATTTCCCTTTCATTCCCCCCCTTCCCTCTCTGTTAATTCACAGGGACATATGTGTGTTGAAAGTGTCGCAGGAGGCCAGAGCCCAGCAGGGGGCTATGTGCTATAAAATCCCCAAAGGAGCTGGGGCCTGGCTGTCTGAGCAACCTGTGCCATCTAACACCTCGTAAAAAGATAATGCAGCCTTCCCAAAAGACATTGAACCAGATAACTTTTTTAAAAGATCCATTTTTCCCCTATGTCTCATATCTCTCATATCTCATAAGTCTATGTGAGACTTACATAAAAACCAGACACATCGTCAGACTGGCTAAGGAGCCTAACAGTTTGATAGGTCACTCGCCTTGTTTCAAATACATAGGAAAGCAGAAAAGTAGATCTCGTGAACCGTTCAGTGTATAATTTCATAATTCATATCTAATCAATCCTCAGACGTGTCTGCATAATAATCTACCCGCAGGTGGAATGTCACTTGTGCAGATGGAAAGTTATGGCCCAAAATATGAGTTATGAGAGATTTTGGCTCTAGTTGAGGTATCCGCCCAGACCTCCATGCCCTAAACGGGGTATTGGTCCTTGACTTCAGAGACACCCCCTGCTGGGGAACTACAAATTGGGCTGTCAGACCTAAGAGAAGGAAGTTGAAGAATTCTCCCTTTTTAACATCAGTACCACCTGGGGAGACCCGTGCTCTTTCGCTCTGAAACTTGGATCTGCTAACCCAGGACTTTGGCAAGTACCTTAACCCTTTCACCTCTCTCTGATATCTCTTTGCTGTGCTGTTGGTCTCTGTATATTTATATATATATCTTAGTTACATCTTTTCCTGTAAATATTTTTATTGCACCCGTTTGACCTTTTAGTAATAAATCTTTCCTTCTGAAAGTGCTGAACTGTTTCTATAGCTCTGTACTGCAATTTACAAATTCCTGCCTCTAAAGAGAATGCTACTGTGTTTGTTTAACCCTCTGTATAACCGTGTTATACAGACGATCACCTCAACCATTATAGTGTTATTGCGGATATCGCCGAGTTTCCTCTTTCTCTGTACAAAAAGGAGGTGGTGGCAGTGTGTTAATTGCATAATTAACCTGACCCAGTAACAATCGTTAAGGCTGCCAGTACATCGATTGTGGTCCAATTAGCTGGAAAATCGTTGTGCAGGGTGCAGCTGGGTGTGGCATTGTTACGCACGTGACATCGCGGTTTTAGACTTGCTAGTCCTTCGGTCACGAGTTTAGTGAAAAGGGCTAGGGTCTGACGCCGCGGTCGTCACATATTGGTGACAGCGATCGTGGGATCGTCGTATATTGGTGGCAGTGATCCTGCGTTTGTGACAGACCCTAGTACTGCCAGGCGGAAGTGCTAACCATTTAGTCACTGTGCTGCATATATATACAGTATATATATCCATTCAGTCATATCTGACCATTGGCGATTGCATGGACCGTCACTCGTAAGCGACTTTTTCCATGAATTCTCTTAGCAATTATTTTACAGGGTACGTTGCCAGGTCTTTCCCCGACCCCTACCATGCAGGAGATCCTGCGTGGCAAGGGATGAAATTAGGACAATTTAAACAGGAGCCAATTAACTTTCTTTGGAGTGTGGGAGGAAACCGGAGTAGCCAGAGGAAACCAAAGCGAACACAGGGAGAACATGCAAACTCCATGCAGGAGGTGCCATGGTTGGGAATTGAACCCATGACCCAATTACTGCACGGCAGAAGTGCTAACCACTAAGGCCATTGTGCCGCTCATATACTGTATATATATTTTAGTGAAGTTGTTTTTAATTCTTCATGCTATATTGTTTTAACTTGAAAGAGTACACCATATTTTCTAGTCTCCTAAACTGTTTGCTGTTGACTAAACCACGTGTGAAGCCTTTGTTTGAAAAAACATTTAAACTGTATTAGATACCAATATTAGGCACACCATGTTAATGAACATAATTAAAAAAAAACCATTCCAAATACTTTTTTTCTTTGTTTACAAGTGGTCATATTTACTATTTACTATTTACACTATTTACAGCTTTATACCTGTCTCAGGGGTGGGGGTAGAGATTCTTTGCTATGATTGCCATCTTTCACTGATGTCCCATATCTATGAAGCTCTTTTGCTCTATGGATAGATCAATAGTGCCCTCTTGCAGGTCAGCGGGGTTAGAGGGACACTGACAGCTGACATCACTGGACACTCCCTGCCTACAGTATATGGCAATATACAGATTGTGCTGGGGGTGGTTCAGCAGCAGTCTAACTAAGGGATGGGTCATGCATTGCCATTACATTCTGAATCAGAAGGAGAGACTTAACCTGACCTTCCTTCAGTTTGATATTATTTTTAGATTAAATGAAAAGACAATTTTATGTTAAAGAAGAACTCTACTCATCTGTGAAAATCTACTATTGAATTGACTTAATTTCAAGCAGGCCAAATAATGAGATTCAATATTACAGATACAGTGGTCATGAACACTGTTCAGTTATATATTGTGACATCAGCAAAATTTAACAAAGAAACAGGTCTTTTTTGACACCATTTATAACAGATACAAAGAAAAAAAGAATACATTCACACATACAATATATTGCATATTAGACTACAGTTGCAAGAAAAAGTATGTTTAATTGCACATAACATGTAAACATTCACAGTGCAGGGAGGAAAAAGTATGTGAACCTTTGGACTTAATAACTGGTTGACCCTCCTTTGGCAGCAATAACCTCAACCAAACGTTTCCTGTAGTTGCAGATCAGACCTGCACAACGATCTGGAGTAATTTTGGACCACTCCTCTTCACAAAACTGTTTCAGTGTAGCAATATTCTTTGGATGTCTGGTGTGAATTGCTCCCTTAAGGGCATGCCACAGCATTTCAATCGGGTTGAGGTCAGGACTCTGACTGGGCCACTCCAGAAGGCGTATTCTGTGCTGTTGCAGCCATTGTTTTGTTGAATTACTTGTATGCGTTGGGTCATTGTTCTGTTGCATCACCCATCCTCTGCGGAGCTTCAGTTGGCGGACAGATGGTCGTATGTTTTCCTGCAAAATGTCTTGATAAACTCTGGAATTCATTTTCCCATCAATGACAACAATCCGTCCAGGCCCTGAGGCAGCAAAGCAGCCCCAAACCATGATGCTCCCTCTGCCATGTTTTACAGTGGGGATGAGGTTTTGATGTTGGTGTGCTGTGCCTTTTTTTCTCCACACATAGTGTTGTGTGTTCTTCCCAAACAACTCAATCTTGGTTTCATCTGTCCACAGTATATTTTGCCAGTAGTGCTGTGGAACATCCAGGTGCTCTTTTGCAAACTTCAAACGTGCTGCAATATTCTTTTTGGACAGCAATGGCTTCCTCTGTGGTGTCCTCCCATGTACTCCATTCTTGTTTAATGTTTTCCTTATTGTAGATGTGTCAACAAAAATGTTAGCATGTGCCAGAGATTTCTGTAGGTCTTTAGCTGACACTCTGGGATTCTTCTTTACCTCATGCAGCATTCTGCGCTGTGCTCTTGCAGTCATTTTTACAGGACGACCACGCCTAGGGAGAGTAGCAACAGTGCTAAACTTTCTCCATTTGTAGACAGTCTGTCTTACCGTGGACACATGAACATCAAGGCTTTTGGAGATACTTTTGTATCCCTTTCCAGCTTCATGCAAGTCAACAATTCTTAATCGTAGGTCTTCTGAGAGCTCGTTTCTCATCAGACAGTGCTTCTTGAAACCAGTAAACCCAAAACAGGTGTGTGTTTTTTAATGGCAGGACAGCTGTCAGCAACACATCCAATATCATCACACTGATTGGAGTCAAGGTTGGCTCACTCCTGGCTCCAATTAGCTCTGGGAGAAGTCATTAAGCTAGGGCCTCACATACTTTTTCCTCCCTGCACTGTGAATGTTTACATGTTATGTGCAATTAAACCATGGCAACATCTAATGTTTGCTTTGTTGAAGAGCAACAAAATTATGGATTATGCTCAACGAAAAGATTGTGAGTGTCTCAAGGGATAAACAAACACTCTTCGATGAGGTCTGGAGACCCTGGCTTTCTTATTTACAGGTGCCAGAGGCTTGAAGGTGGATAGTTAACTTAGTGGAATACTATTCTTGGACAGGCAAGCTCTTTCTTTTTTTCCTCTTTCTTTTACTCTACCCCTTTCTCTCTTTTCTTCCTTTATCTTCCACAAATTTCCCTTTAATTATTTTAGTTCTGATACATTATTATAGATACTAAGTTTGGAGTGAAAAGTTCTCCAGTCCCAAAATACTTACAGTTGATACTCACAGTGGGTGGCTACTATACCTTGGGTCTAATTTTACGAACAGCTGTATTTTCCAGATGGATGTAGTATGTTATTACTTGCTTGTCGGTACATGTACTATTTGTAAGCTTGTTCTGCCAAACGATGGATATCTCTACTTACGTTTATATTGGATGTTATGTAACGGACTCATGTGATGTAACCGAAGGTCTATTGCATTTTTTTTGTACATTGATATTTTGGCTACCTCTTTGAATTATGACGGACCTATGTTACCATAGTATGTCTGGTTCTGAACCTTGTAATTATTTATTTTTGAAAATTAATAAAAACTATTGAAACAGAAAACCCATTGAGAGCAACTAATCTGTTAGTACGCTATTTATTTTAGCTAACATCACAGTATAAACACCGAACAGTATCACTTCAGTAAACAACCAAATAAATATACAGGTATAGCAGGGACATCCACATCAGATATATTACTAACCAGAGTAATGGCCTATGTTGACAGGTTTTGCTTGCTTCAATGATGTTTGAAGGAGGTTATATGCAGGTCAGAAAGAGGTCAAATGCACCTGTCAATGGATCCTGTAAAGTTAACCAAGATGGGAAAGTACAAAGTCCAAGAAACCTTGCAGACAAACATCCATTAGGACACCAACCACAATTTGACATAAGGATCATCAAGGTGACAAGAGGATGAGGAAGTGATGGCATAAAGGGCAGGTCTCTTCATACATTTCTCTAAGAGCCAATATCATCTGGACCGTCTGTATGTCCACCTGAAAGTTAAAATATATATATATATACACAGCACACATGCTTTGCAAATACATATAACTTATAATTTTAAAATACTCTACTGGGTCTTATCACTTTGGCAGATTTTTGTTCTCCCTGTCCAAGGGATCCCACTTTCCCAGGGCTCTGGTCATGGCTCTGAGGTGGCTAATCTAAAACTTCCAATGTTCCATCTTAACAATTCAGTGACAGTCTGGTCTTAAAGTGGTAATAAACCCAAAACCAAAAATGTAATATAACACAGCTTACCAATCATTAGATGTGCTGCATTAGTTTTCTTTTTTTAGGCCTTCCCTCTGCTTTCTCCTGGTGATCTGGCCAGTAATACACCTCCTGTATGAGAGTGTCCCTTCTCTGGATGAATGAGCAGCATTTTCAGTCTATGGCGGGAGAGGGGGATAATGATAAATGTACTAGAAGATTTAAATACACTAACAAATTGAAGCCAAACCCCAGCTCACACTTTATAATCAGTTAGCAAACTGTTTTTTTTCCTTTTGGGATAAAGGTTTTACACAAATAAATTAAAAAAGTGTAAAGTGATACATCTGGAAGAGAGCTTGCTCCTTGAAAAACAACAGACTTACTCACCAGATCACCAGGTGAAAATAGAAGAAAGAAAGCCTAAAAATGAAAATGAATACAGCCATCACATCTAAGAATTGGTAAGCTGAAATATAATAAATATTTGCTTATGGGTTTAATACCACTTTAATTGTTTTATAATGTGTTTTGTGATTTATTTACTTTGGAATGACTACATTTTTGCCAATCAGGGTTTTCATAAAGATATAAAATGATGGATCAAAATCTGTTTATATCTTTAGCATTCATTGTTCTGTCAGTTTCTGTAAGGTCTCCTACAATTTGCTAAAATATACTCATGTGCTATTGCCATGATATAACGTATAAACAGAATGTATACAATATTTCCAAGAAGGTTGCAGGCGTAATTCTTGCTAACCATCTGAGGTAAAGGTGTTTTTGAAAATCAAATTTAGACCCATGGAGGTTGCTTTACTAAAAGCAAATAGAATGTTAACATTGCAAGGGGCGCTGCACTTTTCAAGGGAATTACCCCCCATAGATTAGTGATTGAGGTGAAGCTCTGCTGATTTCCATCATCCAATTATGAGCAAGCAAAAACATTTTTTTTTGTAGTTATTTTCTTTGTGCATGATGGTATTCGTTGCAAGCCAAAGTTTCACCACATTCAATAAGATCTAGTGCATATAGTAAATCAACCCCTATATGTATATTTCAAAGACAAAATTATATTTTTTCTTATTAGTCAGACCAGTGGTAATTTAAAAAAAATAGTATTACCATAGATAAATGGAAAATATTATTCACAAGGTAAGAAAATTATGTTACTGGTACAAAGGTATAATTGTGCTTTTTTTAAATGATGTATTTATTTTTAACACAATTCTACAAAAATGAATGATATGAAAGAGAATTAGGAAAAAAAATTATAAAATACTTTCAAAGGAGAGTTAAAAGGGACATGTAAGTTGATACACAGTAGCTACTTTGACCTAAATATATACATTTTGTTTTTATTAGTGTATATTCGAATAAAAAATACTGCACAGTTTTTGTAAAAATGTGAAAATCTAGCCTATACTTTTTTTTTAACCTCTCTGGTTCCTATTGCTGTATTTGTCCCAATGAGGGATATTTCCATAAACTTCTTTTCTCCCAAGGACAATATAGCAGGTGGTTTGAAATGTCCCTATTGTGAGGGAAAACCCCACTTTTGATTGCTGCCCCCAATGGAATGTCCCCTATTCTCATGTTCTGGTAATGGTGATAGCTGTAAAGTTTTAGATTTCCCCTCACTTTCTGTGTTAGTAAAAAGTAATACTGGATCAAGGAATTAGAGTGACTATCCCCACTGAGAGATAACATAAAAAAAAAAACCTAGAAAATTTTTTTTTGGGTGGAATTCTATTTTATTTGGTGGCTTAAAGTGGTTGTAAAGGCTGAAGGTTTTTTTACCTTCATGCATTCTATGCTCCCCCCACAGGCCTCCCTAATACTCACCTGAGCCCCTTCTCGATCCAGCGATGTGCATGGGAACCTCTGCTGTCCTGAGTCTCTCTTTCTCCTCATTGGCAGCCGTTGACTCTCACTGCTGTCAACCAGTGAGCCAATGAGGGGAGAGAGGGCGGCGGGGCTGAGCCATGGCTCTATGTGTCTTATGGGTGCATAGAACGGGGCTCAGGAGCGAGCAAGCACCATTGCCCCATAGCAAGAGGCTTGCTATTAGGGGTACTTGTCAAGGGGTAGGAGCCAGGAGTACTGGCAAGGGACCCGAGAAGAAGAGGATCAGGACTGCTCTGTGCAAAAACCATTGCACAGAGCAGATAAGTATGACATGTTTGTTATTAAAAAAAAAAAAAAAAGGAAACTCAAACCTTTAAAATCACTTTAAGACTAATGAATAGCACTGCACATGTGAATGTATAATATGCACTGCTTTGCAAAGTAATTCAGACCCTTGACAATCTTTAAAATTACTTTAACATCTCCTTACTCACAATCTGTATAAAAACAGTACCCAGCATGATTCTCCAGCTTGGAATATGTTTATAAATGTTCTCAGCACAAAATCCTCAGCACCCACTGATGCATATGTGCGGTGTGTGGGCGTTAAAGCCCACATATGTATTAAGCAGGAGACAAGAGGTTAAGAAATAAACTATTCTAGGCTATAGCCGGTGTCACGGATCATTTGGGAAAAACCCAACATGCTGTTTGTACACAAGTCGATCAACAAATTGATGATTTTTGATCCATGAATGGCCATCTTTGGATAATGTTTAGTGCCATTTACTTAATGTATCCATTTGTATCACTTCTCTTATCAAAATGTTCTTTAGTCTTCATTTATACAACCGTTCTTCAGAACCATAGACTAAATAACAAACCATTGAATGGTTTTTATTCAGAAAGTGTGACGGTTATGTTAATGAATTACTGATGAAGCCACGTGTTAGGCAGGCATGTCCTCATTAGGGCATTGCTTCTCTCTATGTAAACTTGAGTATTCACAACAAAGGAAGGAATTACTTATGCAAAAAACATATTGCATTTTTTTAAATTTTTCTTAACATTGTTTTTTAACATAAAAATGTGACATTAAAGAATTCAACGCTGCAGTGTCTTAAAATTAAAATTAAAAAAAGCCTCTTTCACACAGGAGACTGATGGTGGAAAAACTCTTGGTTGATCCGTGGTTTACTGCCCTTGACTGCCCACCTGATAACAAACATGCTCATTACTGTACACATTTTACAACCACACTGCTTTGCTTCCAGTGAATTGGATCAAACTACTGATAGCAAGGGAGGAACACGCAGGAAGTTTGTGGTACAAAGTAGCTATGTTTCTGTATATATTCCTGTTCCCCTCCATCCATTCCAATCTCAAAAACTCTTTAGAATTGCTGGTAGTGTAGTTACACCCAGGGGCGGACTGACCATTTGGAAACTCGGGCACTGCCCGAGGGCCCAGGGTCAGTAAGGGGCCCCATGAGATGCCCATGTTACATTTTTCATAGGCTTTTTTGAGTTTGGCCAAGGACACAGGGGCCCCATGATCCCCTATTGCCGGGGGCCCCATGAGTTGTCAGTCCACCCCTGGTTACACCCCAAATCCCAAATGAATAAACAAGAAAGGCACATCAGTCTAGGATATATAGTAAATACTCACAAAGGTCATATGACCACAAGCATGTGATGTATCCTAGAACACAGTTTCTTGCCTACTCCAAGACCTGGATACCTGATATGGAAGACCTTAACAACACTGCATGGCAAATACAAGTGCTAATGCTTTTCGAGGGATATATCCTCTTTCTCAGAGCTCAATCCCAATAATAGTTTCATGCAATTATGACAAAATGAAATCTTATGGAAATTAGTCAATCCTTGATAAGTGGTCATTTTCACCCACCTTTCCCTTGTACAACGAATAGATTGATGACCACGATTACAACGATTATTATAGATAATGGTGTTAAAAAGCCTCTCATATTAGTTGTTTCTGGTTGAACTACTGCTTTTCTACCACTGTCCTTGTAAACATTCTTTATGCTTTAAAGTTCTTTTTCTACTGCTCTCCTTTTCTTTTTTCAACTAAGCGTGAATCTATTCAGTAGCTGTTTTCCAAAAACATAAGAAAATAGCTTTTCACAACCCCATAGTCTTCACAGCTCAGAATTGTTGAATTCTATAGGTGATTCTGGAGTACAAACAGCAAGGTACACTTCTGCTTCCTACATGTATCAGAAACTGAGGGATTTTCTTCTGGAAGATTGTCCAAAACACCATTAGGAACATCTTGAGACTCAAATTATGGCAGCATTGCAGACAGGATGAAAACTTTCATTTTATCACAGTGTGTTTATGAATATTAAATTGATAATCATTTGAAAAAATACATAGTAAGTAGTAAGTTGAGGTCAAAATTACTTGAAAAATATTCCCAGATATAGGCAGATGAAGTTGTATGCAAAGTTTGACTTTTCTTGTAATGTTGGACTTAATTCCACTTCTTCTACCGCTATACTATTCCCTTAAAAATAGATACCCTAATTTGTCAATAGGAAGGAATCGGAGGATTAGGATAAATGCTTACCTATAAACTGAGCTCCTTCTATCTTTTGATCTACTTATTATTTTCATATGTACTTTTAACTGAACCTAACCTCTGCTAATGCATTTTCATTATATGCTCTGTTTCAGTTGCTGACGTTTGTCACAGATTTACGTTAATGGCAATTAAATATGTTATAATGAACTAAAATAAATTCGATAATTACTTTTGACTGTCTTGAGACAAGTATATTTAGTTGAGAAAGATATTCTGTAGCTAACATGCTGCAATTACTGAAAAATGTAAACAAACACAGTCAACATCATTAGTCCACATGTGGATCCTGAGCCACTGTTTACGGATCATTGTTATACACAGATATGATGATTATATGGCACAGTGTAGTGATTCTCTACATTTACTTTATTTTTTGGTGCAACGATTTTACAGACTTTGCCTAATTTAAAATTTCAAGCCTGAGCTGAAAATAACGTTTGATTACAGTGGTTCTAAAGGCAGAAAGGTTTTACATGAATGCATTTTCTGCATCAAGGTAAAAAACCTTCTGCATGTAGCTTCTGCCTCCTTATACTTTCCTGAGCCCAATCTCAATCCAGCGATGTGCATGAGAGCTGAGGCTCTCTAGTCTCTCTGCTTCCTAATTGGCTCAGACACAGCAGTGTGAGCCAGACACACAGAGCCAGCTTGGGAGCGAGCCCACACAAGTGCCCTCAAAACAAGTGACTTGTTATGGGGGCACTCGGTGGGAGGGAGGAGCCATGTGGGGGACTCAGAAGAGAAGGATCAGTGCTGTTCTGTGCAAAACCATTGCACAGATCAAGTATTCATAATATGTTTGTTAATTTAAAGAATTAACATTTAAACTTTTTTAATTGCTTTTTTAGCTAAGCCAATGCATCCCACAACTTGTGAGAAGTAGTAACAAGACTAGTAGAAACCAATCTGAACTGCAGTGCACCAGAAAAGGGCACATAGAAAGGTCATCAGGTAAGAAAAGGAGGGCATTGGGGAGCTTAAGAAAAAAAATTGGTGAATGGGTGGGAGGTGAGTGGGTTTAAGCCACAACCCTCATTGACATGCAATTACTTTTTTTTTTTAAAGATACTTATTACATTTCTTCTACCCAACATGTACTGTAGCACATATACAGTATATACATATATATTCTGACAATGCGAGGCCCTGCCGCTGTAGTTAGAGGAATTGAAGACAACACAGGGTTCTCACATATGCAGAGTGAGGGACTCCAGAATGTCAGTGGAGTGGAGAAAGTTGGGTTTTCATCTTTTTAAGCCTAGGTTCAGACTGATACAGTGCGAGTTGAATCCGTTTTGCAATGTGATTTCTGGAGCAGCTCCAGTGCAAGTTGGTACTAGAATCTCCTAGAGTCCACAGATGCAATTTTCATTCAAGTCTAAGGAGTTACAAATTGAACCATACTAGACTTCCATAGGACCCTTTTTTAAGTCGCATTGAATTTGCACTGCATATATGTGAATGGCCTCCATTGAAACTCTTGTTATTTCACTTGTCATTCCATGGGTTCCGGAACACGTCAGAAATTGCATGATTGTGAACCAAGGTAATTAGGGACTGAAGTTCAGAGGCTTCATAGAGCTTTGGAAGGAGCTTTTGGGAACTTTGGGAAGAGGACTCCAACCCAGTGTCTGGGTCTCTCTGGACACTGGGTTGGAGTGTTGCAGTGTAATGGTCTATGGGACCAGACCAAAGGCCTAGGCATGAGCAGTGGCTCTGCAAGAGGGAGCCAGAAGGCTAAAATTGCATATTTTTGTAGGTTGAAGTGATGGTGGGAACCCCTGCTAGGGTTACTGTTTCTTTTGTTGAACTTTTCTTTCATTTTAAAAACAAATTGCGCCTGAGACAGTATTTCTGGTGTGGGCTGAATTCAATGGGACACACTAGACATGAGAACCAACCCCCCCAACATGTCACAATATATATATATATAAAGATATATGACATACATAATTGAAACCCCATCAAATTAGTCCTTGCCCTGAAAATAGACTACAATATAATGTCTGTAGCACAATCATACACTCATGCACACAGTAGGATATATCTGGACGAAAGCCAAACTGACTGCAAATATGTGTTTGGACACAAAAATGAGGTGCGATATAGTAAATGTTATATAGACAGAGCCTTCTTTCGTTGGGAAAAAAGCCCAGCACTGCTGCACTGCAGAAAAAAGTGTAAAGCTTTGCACAGTATCTTCAAGTGTGGATGGCATATGTGAGTTTAATGAGATGTATGGTTTTACATGCATAAGTATTTTATTCATATACACAAATATACAGTAATTATTTAGTCAATATACACATAACTGACACTTTAATGCACTCAAACCTCTGTCAAACTAACTAGCAGCCCACTGTTGAAATTGGAATTTACACTGTGATTATATATATATATATATATATATATATATATATATATATATATATATAAAATGGAAACAATACATTCATGTTGACACTCTGTGCACTTTCTTATTTATGTGGTCACCATATGAAAATAATTTCTTCCATGTGATTAATGATATAGAAAACTGTCCAAGAACTGACTTCTTCGACAGCTCTGATTCAGGCAGTAAAAATGCCAATTCACAGTGAGTCACACTTCCAGATGGAAATGAGCACACTTCCTCACTCACTCTCGTACCTAAGATTCCATTTTATCAGGAAAGGGCTGAATGGTGTTTCACATTTTTTCTGTGGTCGGAAGGGAGATGCATCCTTTTTTGGGAGGAAAGAGCTACAATGAGTCAATGATGACAACCTTAAAATTAGTACCAGCCAGATAGATAAATATATACATATATTTGTTTAACAAAAGTCTTATGAACTGTGTTGAATTTATAAAAAGGAATTGTGATATGTACAAAAATAATGACTACAGAGAGCTATCCTTTTATAACCTTAGCAAATAGTGCATAATTATTCCCATATGCTAAATCTTAAATGTATAGATACAGCTCCATGAAAAAAAAAATAAAAAGATATTCTAGGTCGTAAAGGACGTTTTAGAAAAATGCACAGATGACTTATGAATTTGTTTTTATTTTTCAGTAGTGGTAAATTATATTCCTTTTGATCATGAATGTAAATTAGCTTTAAATTGAAAAAAATAAAAACTAGTGGCCCTTTTAACCAAATAGGCATATATGATTTTTTCTTTCTAGCTCTCTGTAAGTATGTGATAAAAGAACCCCTTTTATTACTTTTTCTTTTTAATTTAGAATATACTAGTGAAAAAAATTGGATGCACTCTAATGATGGCTGAATGGAATTTCTAGGAGAGGGATTCCTATTGATGACAATAGCGGACAATGTACATGTAATGTGTGTTAAAATGGTTTATTGATGGCTCCACTGGAAGCTCGTGTTAAAGGGCTCTTGAGGCCTTGTGAACGTTCTATATGATGGGAAATTCTGGGTGAACGCTCTGCACACTGCTATATATCCTTTCTAGCAAACTTTGCAATAAAAAAAACAGGGATTTTTAGTTCACAGATAGTGCAATACATGTTTAAGCTGGCCAACTGCATCAAAGTAATCACTCTATGGCCAGTCCTACTCTGCTATGCAAACATAAAAGCTACTGTGGACACAATGCCAACATGGAGAAACAGACACAAAGTGGGTGAGAGCTACTAGGTTCAGGTCTGGCCATTGACCTGCAATGCAACAGAAATAAGATATAACTGTGCTCAAATCCCAATAGCATATACATATATTTATTCAATTAGATACTAAAGGGGTGTGACCACATGTTAATACTAGAAATTCTGGATGAACCCTCTGCACACTGCTATATACCCTTTCTAGAAAAATTTGCAATAAAAAAACAGGGATTTTAAGTTCACAAATATGACGAAACACATCTGGACGGAGCCTGTGCTGACATCATCATGCCAGATGAACTAGCAGTGCTAGTGTTTTGCTCAATGCAATTGTGCACATCTTGTTTGTGAGTAGCCTTACAGTATATAGCTCAAAAAACCTAGCGTTGCTATTAGATTTGTTGTTTTTTTTGCCGGACACTGTGCTGTGAGCTGAGGAGGTGACCGGATATATGTCCCTCTGGAATGGCCTGAGTTTCTCAGCTTCCTGTGACAGTATTCCCTCTGATGTGTAATGAAAGCACTAAAATCTACCTAGAACTTGGAAGCCTTAATTAGCAGTAAGAGGCAGAGTATGACAGCGGAGATGAAACTCACATGGAAAAACACAAACGTTAGTTAATGGACTATATGGTGGATTTTCACTTTATTTGATTATTATTTTTGATAAATGTTTATATGGTTAAAGAGAGAGTACAACAGATAGGTATTATATACTGTATGTATTGCACTAGTATTGGGTGTTTTGAGTGCTGCTAGATATGGATATTTTGACACCAAGCATAGTTGTTTTGAATTTTAAATCCTATACAGGGCCCTACAACAGGAAATGTCTAAGCAAAGATCTTAATGGCAGGATCATCAAATTATTTTGATGAAAGCAGCAGAGTTAAAATATTGAAAGTTACGTTTGACATTAACATGGTAAATCGTACGATTTTAGTAATTGAGTTTACATGCACATTAAGGTTTTAAAAGTGCAAGCTTTCAGAACTCATTAGATTTCAAGGTTTTTTGGTCTGATCAACATGACACTGTTGTGTAACAAGACAGGGCATTTGCATTTATTAACCCTCTAGAGCCCAGCAGTGGGTGAAGCTCTAATGGCCAATGAGAATGCTATAATATGGAGCCTCTAGGGTTTTTCTCCTAGGATTGCCCATGTGAGCTGTTTTTCCTCTAGAGGGCCCAAAAGGCACCCAATCTGGCTTGAGCAGGATCCTGTCATTCATCGACCTTGTGTTCACGGTCAGGACATCCCATAGCACACAGGAAAGTTCCAGAGGAAGTTCCCTTTGGTCAGGAATAAGCCAGTGTTAATACTGCATATTGTTTGCTATGCTTTACTGAACAGATCAGTGAAAAGAGTACAATACATTCAGGCACTATGGATGTAGTGGGCCAACAGCTTGGCAATGTAAAGCAAACATGGTTACAAATAATTGTAGATAAAGTGTGCAATGAACTTAGCAATACCTTTAGCATAGAGGAATATAGTCCAGGCATCCCCAGCATGGGTCAATCTTAAAGTGAGCCCTCATCTTGTCAAACAACCCATTCAGTTTAAAATAGAAATGAAAGGCAAAATATTTGTGTATAAATATACAGTCAGGTCCATATATATTTGGACACAGGCACAATTTTTTTTTTCCAGGTATTTACCAAAACATATTCAAGCTATAGTTATATAATGGATGTGGGCTGAAAGTGCACACTCTCAGGTCTAATTTGAGGGTATGTACATCCAAATTGGAGGAAGGGTTTAGGAACTACAGCTCTTAAGAGTAGCCATTCCCCATTTTTCAAGGGACCAAAAGTAATTGGACAATTGAATATAATCATAAATAAAATGTTTTTTTTTTAATATTTTGTTGAGAATCCTTTACTGGCAATGACTGCCTGAAGTCTGGAACCCGTGAACATTACCAAAGACTCACTTTCCTCCATTCTGATGCTTTGCCAGGCTCTAACTGCAGCTGTCTTCAGTTGTTCTTTGTTTGTGGGCTTTCTGCCTTTAGTTTTGCCTTCAGCAAGTGAAATGCATGCTCAATTGGGTTGAGATCAGGTGACTTACTCGGTCATTGCAGAATATTCCACTTCTCTTCCTTCAAAAGCTCCTGGGTTGCTTTTGCAGTGTGTTTTGGATCATTGTCCATCTGTACTGTGAAGCCCCATCCAGTCAACTTTGCTGCATTTGGCTGAATCTGGGCTGACAGTATATCTCTAAACACTGCAGAATTCATCCGGCTGCTTCTGTCTTCTGTCACATCATCAATAAACACCAATGACCCAGTGCCACTGGAAGCCATGCATTCAGCCCATATTCATTATATAACTATAGCTTGAATATGTTTTGGTAAATACCTGAAAAAACTAAAATTGTGCCTGCGTCCAAATGTATATGAATTTAACTGTAGAAACATTATAAACACCCCCCCCTATTTTTTTTAGAAGTGATCACATACCTACTGTTCTCAGCTGCATAAGGAGCTCAGAGAGCTAGGGAAGGAGAAACAGCAATGCACTGATCTTCTTAGTGAATGGCTGTGCATACCGGCACCTTTATTAGGTACACCTGTTCATTTGCTTGGTACCACAAATTGATAATCAGCCAATCTCATGGCAGCAACTCAATGCATTTAAGCAACTTGCTGAAGTTCAAACCAAGCAACAGAATGGAGATGAAAGTGACTTTGAACGTGGCATGGTTGTTGGTGCCAGATGGCTAGTCTGAATATTTCAAAAACAGCTGGTCTACTGGGATTTTCATGCACAACCATCTCTAGGATTTACAGAGAATGATCCGAAAAAGAGAAGATATCCACTGAGCAACATTTGTGTGGATGAAAATGCCTTGGGCAGACTACTTTGAGATGATACAAAGGCAACAGAAACTCATGTCAATATGGACCAAAATCTCTGAAGAATGTTTCCAAAATCTTGTTGAATCTATGCCATGAATAATTTAGGCAGTTCTGAAGACAAAAGGGGGTCCAACCTGGTACTAGCAAGGTGTACCTAATAAAGTGGCTGGTGGGTGTATTTAGCATGTAGGTAGTAATAAAACCCTCCTGGCAGACTAGACATAAAGGCACAAATTGTAAACCAATTGCACATCCAGTTTCATACTGCATATGTACTGGTGAACAAGGTAATCAATCCCTGGAACATGTGGATACCAGGGGCGGACTGACCATTTGGAAACTCGGGCACTGCCCGAGGCCCGGGGTCAGTAGGGGGCCCCATGAGATGCCCCTGGTACCTTTTTCATAGGCTTTTTTGAGTTTGGGCAAGGACACAGGGGCCCCATGATCCCCTATTGCCCGGGGGCCCCATGACTTGTCAGTCCACCCCTGGTGGATACATAACATGTATCTTAGTGACAAGCTCCATCAAATATATAGGTAATGAAAGTCACATAAGTAGAGCCATCTCCCCCAATGGTGTAGTAATAAAGCCTGCTAGAGAAAGCCTGCAGCAAAAAAGAGATGCAAGGCAGCTTGCAGACTTGCATGTAGTGCCCAAAGAAATGGATGGAGATTGCTGGGGATTTGTTCAGAACACCATGTGCCCTGACAGATTATGCTTTTGACGGCCTATTTAGAGGGCATGATCAGACACATACCCCCAACCAGGTTTAAAAAAAATTCAAAAGAAAGGGACACTATGTGCATATTTAATGTGGTATTAAACCCAAAACCAAAATGGATTATATTGAAGCTCATTGGATCATCATTGGATGTGATGGCTTTTTTTCCTCTGTTTTCACCTTGTGATCTGTCCAGTAACACACCTTCTGTATTAGTGAGACACCACTCTATAGGAATGAGCACAGGACACAGCAGGCAGCAGCATTGTCAGTCTGGGGGGAGGGGATTGTTAAATGTATTACCAGATTTGAATACAATAACAAATTGAGGCCAAACTCCAGCTCACACTTTATTGTCAGTTACAATAACAGTCTTTTCCTTTCGGGATAAAGGTTTTACAAGAATAAAAATAAGCTGATCATTTTATTCACCCCCGTCAGTGGTAAATGGATTTTTTCATTCATGTATACTAATACCGATGGGCTGAACACCCACCCGTTCAGTTCGCGGTCGAACATTCGACTGCGAACTTCGAATAGGAACAATTTACTGAGCGGTATCTTACCACATCTGAGTATGCTGTAAGATACCACTCAGTTACTAAAATACCGCATGAGTTTTTTTATTAAGTCATGCGGTATTTTAGTAGTGAAACATTCATTCATGTTTCAGCTGTCAGCGGAGTTCCCTGCTGACAGCCGAATGTCAAAAGAATTGTCTGCATTGCCCGACAATTAAAAATTATTTTAAAAACAACGGCATGGGGTCCATACCAAGACCTTTGAGTCTGGTATGGATTCTGAGAGGAACCTCGTCATGCCAAAATGTAAAAAAAAAATGACGTTGGGGTCCCCCACAAAATCCATACCAGATGCAGCCTGGAAGGTCAGGAAAGAGGGGGGGAGTGTACCAGGCCACTCTTCACACTGTGCAGGTGCGGGATCGCTCCTTATTCACACTGCGCAGGTGCGGGATCGCTCCTTCTTCACACTGCACAGGTGCGGAATCGCTCCTTCTTCACACTGCGCTGGTGCGCTCCTTCTTCACACTGCGCAGGTGCGGGATCGCTCCTTCTTCACACTGCACAGGTGCGGGATCGCTCCTTCTTCACACTGCGCATGTGCGAGAGCGCTCCTTCTTCACACTGCGCAGGTGCGGGATCGCTCCTTCTTCATACTATGCAGGTGCGAGATCGCTCCTTCTTCACACTGCGCAGGTGCGAGATCGCTCCTTCTTCACACTATGCAGGCACGAGATCACTCCTTCTTCACACTGCGCAGGTGCGGGATCGCTCCTTCTTCATACTATGCAGGTGCGAGAGCGCTCCTTCTTCACACTGCGCAGGTGCGGGATCGCTCCTTCTTCATACTATGCAGGTGCGAGATCGCTCCTTCTTCACACTGCGCATGTGCGAGAGCGCTCCTTCTTCACACTGCGCAGGTGCGGGATCGCTCCTTCTTCATACTATGCAGGTGCGAGATCGCTCCTTCTTCACACTGCGCAGGTGCGAGATCGCTCCTTCTTCACACTATGCAGGCACGAGATCACTCCTTCTTCACACTGCGCAGGTGCGGGATCGCTCCTTCTTCATACTATGCAGGTGCGAGAGCGCTCCTTCTTCACACTGCGCAGGTGCGGGATCGCTCCTTCTTCATACTATGCAGGTGCGAGATCGCTCCTTCTTCACACTGCGCAGGTGCGAGATCGCTCCTTCTTCACACTATGCAGGCGCGAGATCACTCCTTCTTCACACTGCGCAGGTGCGAAAACAGGAAGTGCATGCTGGGTGTCAGCTGCACAATTTCCTGGAAGAATGTCTGAGCGGGCTTATGGTGCCCACACTTAAGATGACAGTGTTCACAATATGAAGGTGCAGTAAGTAAATTTATTGTTTATAAGGAAAGCAAAGGATTACAAGTACAGGTGATCTCAACTTACATTGCCTAAGCTGCCACTCTCACGTAGGTGCCTTTAGAAAAATAATATTTAAATGGCTGGAACTCCACTTTAAGCAAATGGTGCTATCCTCCATTTCGTATTATCTCACTTTATTTAAAGAATTTATTGCCGAAAGCACTAGCTTTTTTTAGATGTGGACTAACCTGTTAAGAAATATCCACCTAGTTATGCAAACTATGCATACTGTAAAAACTATAAAAGCATAGGATGAAAATATGATACGCATGCTGGTATCTAGACAGTCTGTCACATCCTGTTGTGGTGTAATGCCTTACAGTAAATATGGCCTTGAACCTCTCTCTCATCTTTACTTGGTTTATGGCCATGTCACCTTATACGAGTTTGGGGACAACAGTTAACTTGTAAAGTTGAGTTTTAGCTTAAAGTGGAACTACACTGCATCTGAGCACCACAAACCAAAAATTCCATTTAATTCATTTTTAATATGCAAACAAACTCCCCTATCAATCCATGTCTTCATGATTTACTTTGCTGAGAAATCGTTTTGAAACCCCCACCTAGTTTTTCTGGCAGTGGCCATCTTGAGTAAGGGCAGATGATTCATGTATCATTTACTTCCTGGAATCCATCTGCCCTTAGATCAAGCATAGCCTGGGCTGATAACCCTACCTCTCCTCCTGAAGACTCCTGGGATTTACAATATCATTTTCCTAGACATGGAAACCAGGAAGTAACTGAAGAAATGTAAAAAAATAAGTTTTAAACAAGTAAATCTGATATACTTTCCTATCTAGTTACTAATGCTAGCAGCATAAGGATTAAAAATGATCAATGTTAATTGAGAGAGTGAGGTTCTGCTTAAACTCCCCTGTGAAAACTAAACAGCTGAGGAATGGACAATGGCTACTTTCATCTAAGGCACAGGTGTTAAACTGGCAGCCCTCCAGCTGTTGCCAAACTACAAGTCCCATGAGACATTGAAAGATTGACAGTTACAAGCATGACTCTCAAAGGCAGAAGTATGATGGGACTTGTAGTTTTGCAACAGCTGGAGGGCCACCAGTTTGACACCCCTGATCTAAGGCTTCAATACAGTTCTAAACCCTAAACCTTTTTGTATGCATTAGATCCTCTGTCAAGTTTTTATTGTTGTATGTGCTCCGACAGTTTGTCCTTGTGACCACTGTCTCCGAGACAGAAAGTGAAGAGAAATCCAACATTTTACTGTTGCCACTGTAACAGAAGGTGTGGGAAAATCTTCTAATGGGAAACCTGTTCTGGAGACAGCTGTCTAAGCGCTTTTCCATCACTTAGAAGTGCTTTCCAGTTGAAGGTGCATATTAATAGAAATCTTCCCAACAGACCTAAGACAGCCAAAGAAACCTTTCAGGGATCTTCGCTATTTTATATATAAAAAAAAGGTTGTTGGGCTGTATTTTTACCACCTTCGCGATCACCCCCTGAACAAGGAGATGCAGCTTCTCAGGGCTCTACACATGGTCACACAGCCACAAAGCTTTGCGTCATAAATGTGGCAAAAACTAAATGGCATGTTGCATTCACTGTGTAGTACCACAGTCACATGCAACCCATTCAAGTGATAAGACCACGCTGCAACCACATGTAATTCACATAGTTGCAGCACAGTGAGTTGGCATTATCAGGGTTAAAACAGGCACTAAGAAGGTGACATATCACCTCCTTACCACCTTTCAAATGCCCTCTGAAAAGTGATGCACTACATATAATTTTTCACAGGGGCAGCAATAACAGTTGCAGATCAGAACAAGTTCATAGAGCCCTTTCAGTCCCCCTTACCCTTCCTACAGCCTTTTGGATCCATGCATCCCTTAGAGCAATTTTTCTTTCAAGTGACACCACTGAAGCAGGTACAATTTTTCCATCCAACAACACCCCCCGATGCAGGATCATTATTTCCTTTCAGGGCGCCACCAATGCAGGGACAATTTTTCCTTCCAGTGCCACCAGCAATGCGGAGACATTTTTTCCACTTTAGCAACACCTAGAGCATTTGTTTCTCCCAATGACACCACCCTTGCCGAGACATTTTTTCCTTTTGGCGACACAACTAATTCTGAGATGATTGTCCCTTCTAGTGACACCACTGACGCAATGCCAATTTTTCCTTTCAGTGCCACAACCAATGCTGGGGCATTGTTTTCTTTCCAGTGCCACCAACAGCGCAGGAACATTTTTTTCCTTTGCTATAGTTAGCCTTATAGGTATGCAATGATTTTTAAACTCTTCAGTTCACTACAGTGACATGCACATGCCACAAGACATAACATTTCCCTGAAAGTGCTGCTGTTAGATCCATCCCCTTCTCCACCCAGGGGGAAGGAGAGGCATAGTTGCCATCTTTGCCATGGGCACTGGATCACCGTGTAATAAGCACTCTAATAGTTTAGAAATGGTGAAACATGTTAAAAAAATTAATTTGTCAAGCATATTATCAAATCACAGCTTTGTAGTCTACGTGATGAAGCTATAAGAAAAATCTTTGTGATGTTTTACAATCTGATTTAAGAATTTTTATGACAAATTTTATGACCCAGATATGCACATTTCCCACAGGTACACTGATAATGTGGAATTTCAGTGGGGAGAGTCAAGGACAAGCCATTATATTATTGCAGATAGAAGCAAGATGAAAGATGAAAAATGGCATTGAATAATAATGCTATTATATTGTGTATTACTGAACAAAGTCTATATATGATAACATAAGTACACAAAGCCTTGTATATAAATTATTAGTATGGGTTGGTGGTAATGCCTGATAATAATAACCAATGGGCTCAGTGATCCTCAATTCATCGTGTGTAATCCCCTTATAGAATGTATAACTGTTTATTTCATATACCTAGAATATTTTTTCAGTTTTAGCCATATTGCCGTTGAAAATATATAGATATGTTGTACAGCAACAGACCATGACAATCTTTGTTGCTCAGTCCTTGACCTGACATATATATATATATATATATATATATATATATATATATATATATATACATACATGCTCACCGACCTCTTTATTAGGTACACCTGCTCAATTGTTTGGTAACACAAATTGCTAATCAGCCAATCACATGGCAGCAACTCAATGCATTGAGACATTTAGACGTAGTGATCTTCTTAGTGAATGGCTGTGCATACCGAAACCTTTATTAGGTACACCTGTTCATTTGCTTGGTACCACAAATTGATAATCAGCTAATCTCATGGCAGCAACTCAATGCATTTAGGCAACTTGCTGAAGTTAAAACCGAGCAGAAGAAAGGGGATTTAAGTGACTTTGAACGTGGCATGGTTGTTGGTGCCAGACAGGCTGGTCTGAGTATTTCAAAAACTGCTGATCTACTGGGATTTTCACACCCAACCAACTCTAAGGTTTTCAGAGAATGGTCTGAAAAAAAGAAAATATCCAGTGAGCAGCAGTTGTGTGGATGAAAATGCCTTTTTGATGTCCGAGGACAATGGGCAGACTGGTTCGAGGTGATAGAAAGGCAACAGTAACTCAAATAACCACTCATTTTAACCAAGGTATGCATAATACCATCTCTGAATGCACAACACGTTGAACCTTGAAGCAGATGGGCTACAGAAGGCAGAAGACCTCACTGGGAGCTACTGCGGTCAGCTAAGAATGGGAAACGGAGGCTACAATTCGCACAGGCTCAGCAAAATTGGACAATATAAGATTGGAAAAATGTTGCCTGGTCTGATGAGTCTCAATTTCAGTTGCGATATTTAGATGGTAGGGTCAGACTTTGGCGTAAAAAACATGAAAGCATGGATCCATCCTACCTTGTATCAATGGTTCAGGCTGGTGGTGGTGGTGTAATGGTGTGGGGGATATTTTCTTGGCACACTTTGGGCCCTTTGTATCAAGTTAGCTTTGTTTAAATAACACTGCCTACTTGAGTATTGTTGCTGACCATGTCCATCCCTTTATGACTGCAGTGTACCCATCTTCTGATGGCTATTTCCAGCAGGACAACGCACCATGTCACAAAGCTCAAATCATCTCAAACTGGTTTCTTGAACATGACAATCAGTTAACTGTACCCCAATGGCTTCCACAGTCCCTAGATCTCAATCTAATAGAGCACCATTTGGGATGTGGTGAAATGGGAGATTTGCATCATGGATGTGCAGCCGACAAATGTGCAGTTACTGCATGATGCTTTCATGTCAATATGGACAAAAATCTCTGAGGAATGTTTCCAACACCTTGTTGAATCTATGCCACAAAGAATTAAGGCAGTTCTTAAGGCAAAAGGGGGTCCAACCCCTAGCAAGGTGTACCTAATAAAGTGGCTTGTGAGTGTATATTGGGCAATAAAACGGTGATGTCACTTGGATCACCAAAGTGGATTCATGATGCAATCACACCAAGAACATCGGATTATTGCTCATGGTGGAGGTAACTGGAAATTTTGGCATGAATGACCTAAATCAGCAGAGACCTGCATTTGTTGAAAACAAAAGGTGGCAATTTGGGTACCAAGTCCTGAGCACGCTAAATTTGGATTTGAGCCACATTTTACATTTTGCCAATACCAATCAATATGTGCAGCTACCCTAAAAACATTTTAAAATTTTAGTGAAATCCTGACATAAAGAGCTCTTCTGATTCCAGGTGCCTGCTGTAATTACAAACAATAAGAAATCTATTGTTCTACCCTCTCTTAAAGGTTATATATAGATAGTAACTTAAAGATGAATTCCATGTATGGTACATTTTTACATAGTTACATTGGTCTAGCTTGGACCATACCTGAGCAATGTCCCTGGAAGCTGGAGATCACTGAAGTAGACACCGCTACTCCAGTGATCTGTACCTGCGTCCAGGCCTCATGCTGAGTTGATGACCTGATGGATTATGAACACAGGAGGTGGGCTGTCCAGCATGGGCACCTTTCAGAGAATGTTCTGCATTTTCCAAATGAATGAAAATCATTCTTTGTTTGGATGAAGTGGAGAGTGTGATTTCACTATCCTGCCTCTCCACCATGCCCAATCAGAGAACACTTCTCCATCCTGTTCAAATAGAGAATGCTTTGCAAAGCATTCTTTGATTGGTGCCTGTTCTGAGCAAACACCTGTGTTCAAAATGCGTCAAGCCAGCTACTCAGCATGGGACCCCAAAGCAAGTGGAGATCACTGGAGTGGCTGTGTCTACTTCGATAATTTCCAGCATCCATGGGCAGCTGCCTGGTATAGTATATACATAGTTATACTGGTCCAAGTTGGAACAATGTAACTATGTATAAAATATCCATACTTAGAACTCATTTTTAACAAAGACAACTTATAACACTGCTCGCTCCACAGAATACTCCTCTTTCTCAATTGTACTATGAGTCTGCCTGTCATAGTATGCCATACAGCCTTCTTCTGTTAGTTTCAACATTGCACAAGGGGGGATTCTGCAGAATGAGCAATGTTATAAGTTGTTTTTTTGTCATTTTGCATGCTGCAATTAACTTCTTAAAGCTCCACCTAGGGCTCTGCTATTCTCTGTAATTGGGAGACATGTCACATTCCTTTGAATTCAAAAGCCAATGTCTTGGTGTAACATGAGATCTTGACCTTGGTTTACAGTGTGTAATCTTGTAATATTACATGAAACTAGGATATAGGAAATATAGCTACTACCTTTTCTCCTATTTGCTCCCTTTCTGCCTGTTTGAAACCATTTTATTATATCTGTTCAATAAGTGTTAAAAATAATTCAGGTTACTTCAGGTTAGGGGTGGAGGGTTTTGCAGGTCAGTCCTTCCTACTGAGGTACCTCCCACTGCTCTAGAGACTTGGAGAAGTTTCTAGAAGCCAGTTGGTGGGTGTAAGGAGGGGCTGATCTGAATATTTATGGGAGCTTGGCCAATCCCAGGCAGGAGGCCTGGCAGTGTGGAAGATCAGCCCATAAATATGACAGAGCCTGGCCAGCAACGGGAATCAGGTGGAAGATGGAGTGAGGAAGTGCTGCTGGCATGGAGCCTGGGAGGGGGGTCTACTTACAGGTAGGAAGCTGGAAAGAGGAACCTCCACTGTTCTACAGTCTACTGGGGAAAGACAGCCTGTAGGCAAGGAAATAAGCCAGCCCAGCATAAGGTCTGAAAGCAGCTTCACCTTTTAAAGCTACAGAAACATGACAGTGTGAGTACATCTACACGTCCTGGGCCTACAAGGGAGAGGGCAGTCAAATGCCATACCCAACTAGTGCTCCCTGGGACATTATTCTTATCTGTCTCGGAATGCCTTGCCCTGGATTATTCATCACAAATGATTGAGGAGATTTTCATCAGGGGTCTGAAGAAGGTTCCTTTAAGGCAGTGTTTCTCAACTCCAGTCCTCATGGACCCCCAACAGGTCATGTTTTCAGGATTTCCCTCAGATGAAACAGCTGTGGTAATTACTAAGGCAGTGAAACTGATCAAATCACCTGTGCAAAATAATGGAAATCCTGAAAACATGACCTGTTGGGGGTCCATGAGGACTGGAGTTGAGAAACACTGCTTTAAGGGGACTGAGTGCTCCTAGTAGGAACTGTGTGCTTATCCGTTAAGAAACAAGAGCCACTCCAGAGGATTAGAAAGTCCAGGATTGAAATTTTCTAATTTTTCTACATAGGAAGTTTGTCCTCCAAGTTGTTTCAGTTCCATTGGGCATCCTATATACTCATAGACCCCATCCAAGTTGTTTAACCCATAATAAAACAACAAAACCAAACTTATGGACTGTTTACTGACTTTGAATGCAAGGGTGGAAAATGTGTGTTGCCTGTGTGTACAGGAAAATAGGGGGACCCAAAACCAGTGGCTCTCAATTATTACCCAGGTTGTGGAGATGAGGAAAGTAGAAGGGATTCTGTAATTTACCAGATGGCAACTGGGCAGGGCTGACACTCCAATAAACTTTAACATTCCAGTGACAAATCATATTTGTGTTTTTTTTCCAGTTTTTGGCAGACATGTCACAAATCCTCTTCAACATGATTGCACTATGTTGTTTATTTGGTGCATATCAAGTGCAAATCACATGTGCATCATAAAAAAACAATTTCAAAATACCAAACATTTATGGGGCCTAATTTTTTGAAAGACTTACAGTGCCACCAAAAGTTTCAATGAACAAATTAAGGAACACTTAGATCCTGTTAATAGATTACTATCTTCCACCTGTGTTTAACAGACTCTCTGGCGTGAGCCCACCCCAACCTTGTGTTCTCCAAAGGGCAACATTGTTCATTGTTATCAGTCAGAAACCTAGATGCCATGCCATCTCCGCCACTCCTAACCCACCTTACCTGGGTTCATTCCATTTTCTCATTGTCCCTTTCCTTTTCTTCATCCAAACTTTGTGTACCCTCCTTTCATCAAGCCTTTTTGTCCATGCCATCTCTTTTCATTCCTTTCCTTAGGTCTAATTGCCATACCTTCTATATACCATGGGTGATCCATTTGGACCTAAACTGCCTCACAAAATGAGCATTTTGCTTTATTGACTGGAATGTGACACAATGCCACATATTAAGTCGTAGGAGTGCTTTTCAATGGTAATGTTCTTCCAAATATTGCCACCTACATATATATGCAATTTATTTCTAAATGTTCTTTTTTACAAACTTTACAAAACTCACTAAAATCTATTCAGTGAAAACACACACACACACACATACACACACACTAGAAATGCAATTATTCCCTTACACCTACTGGAAAGGAGAACTAGCAAAATGGTATATTTCTCTCACATGGAACATTATAATCATGCACACTTAAAATCTTATTTAATGAATTCCCACTTGGCACATACTTTGAACTATAGTCTTTCATAAAGTACAAAGTAAATGCATTTCAGACCTGTTTTAGTCAGTTTTCCATGATATTCCCATTTTAGAATCAACACGTTGTGAAGATGTTTCAGATGACAACATGAGAAAAAGGCTCTTATATAAAGAGTAAGTGCACTTTTAACACACCATAGCTTCTACGATGGGTAGCACTTTTTTTAAACATAGTCTATGAATTTTTATATATATTCTAGGTATGCTGTAAATATGATTATATAATAAAGTGAAAATGTAGGTAAAGAGCTGAATTCACTGCTGAAATACATAAATGAGAACCATCTTACTTACAATTTGCAATTTGTTTTCAGTCACTTTCCTAATCAAGACATACAGTACTTGCTGGACAGCACAGTTGGGTTTTGACATCTCTTTCCTCTACTACAGTTAATTAGTATAGCTTGGTCGAGGTCTGCCCCAGTCTGTGAATGGATAGAGAAGAAGATAAGGAGCAATAAGCTACTGTGCTCTATCAACCTGTCAGTCAAGCTACTTGTACACTATGCAATGTAGCAAAGTCTGATAGGTTTCCGATGCTTATTCTTCCTCTTATGGTTTGATTCTTGCTCTGCAGTGAACTGCAGAAGGATAATACATAGACAAATTGAGATGCAATAAAAAAAAACACATTTTGAGATGTTTTACTGAAACATATAAGAGAGTTAAACTGGGGCATTAAACTTTTTCAGTCAGCTGTAGACAGCCCTCTAAAAGTTAGCCATAGGCATTACATACCGTAGAAAGCCATGAGATAAGTGAAAGTCCAGCACCAACACGGTATGAAATAAAATTGTAGTACTTTATTCATTATCCATCAAGACATAAATAGAATCCATCCAGAGTAAATATTGATGCATTTCAGCCCCACAAACGTTGGACCTTAATCATAAGGACCAAAGTTTGTAGGGCGTAAATGTGTCAATTCTCACACTAAATGGATTCTTTTTAAGTCTCGATGGATAACGAATAAAGTACTGCAATTATATTTCATACTGCGAAGGTGCTGGACTTTCACTTATCTCATGGCTTTCTACGTTATGAACGTTGTCCCGGCATAGACTGTATACCTTCATTCCACAGCTAGTAAAAAACTGAGGGTTTGCAACAGTATACCACAGGCACTAATTGCAATTTAAAAGGGTTTGCAGCGCCATAAGCTTTCTTTCTGGATAGGCAATGCAAAAGCATCCTGATCATGTGATTACTGTGATTGGCTATCACTTGTTCCCAATTGTAAAGAGTGACTGAGAGTGGCACATACCTGTATATGTGGCAGCCTACAGTTAAAGCTTAAAGCCTTGTTGACATATACATGCATATGCCCGGCGGGTACAGATTAAAATCTGCCTTAATGTCTGTTTTTATTTATATATATATATATATATATATATATATATATATATATATATATACACACAGGTGAAACTCGAAAAATTTGAATATCGTGCAAAAGTTCATTTATTTCAGTAATGCAACTTAAAAGGTGAAACTAATATAGGAGATAGACTCATTACATGCAAAGCAAGATAGTTCAAGCCATGATTTGTCATAATTGTGATGATTATAGCTTACAGCTCATGAAAACCCCAAATCCACAATCTCAGAAAATTAGAATATTACATGCAATCAATAAAACAAGGATTGTACATAGAACAATATCGGACCTCTCAAAAGTATAAGCATGCATACATACTCAGTACTTGGTTTGGGCCCCTTTTGCAGCAATTACTGCCTCAATGCTGCGTGGCATGGAAGCTATCAGCCTGTGGCACTGCTGAGGTGTTATGGAAGACCTGGATGCTTCAATAGCGGCCTTCAGCTCTTCTGCATTGTTTGGTCTCATGTCTCTCATCTTTCTCTTGGCAATGCCCCATAGATTCTCTATGGTGTTCAGGTCAGGTGAGTTTGCTGGCCAATCAAGCACAGTGATCCCACGGTCATTGAACCAGGTTTTGGTGCTTTTGGCAGTGTGGGCAGGTGCCAAGTCCTGCTGGAAAATGAAGTCAGCATCCCCATAAAGCTCGTCTGCGGAAGGAAGCATGAAGTGCTCCAAAATCTCCTGGTAGACGGCTGCATTGACCCTGGACTTAATGAAGCACAGTGGACCAACACCAGCAGAAGACATGGCTCCCCAAATAAACACAGACTGTGGAAACTTCACACTGGACTTCAAGCATCTTGCAGTGTGTGCCTCTCCATTCTTCCTCCATACTCTGGGTCCTTGGTTTCCAAATGAGATGCAAAAGTTGCTCTCATCTGAAAAGAGGACTTTGGACCACTGAGCAACAGACCAGGTCTGTTTTTCTTTACCCCAGGTAAGACGCTTCTGACGTTGTTTGTTGTTCAGGAGCGGCTTGAAAAGAGGAATACGACATTTGAAGCCCATATCCAGAATCCGTCTGTGTTTTGTGGCTCTTGATGCACTGACTCCAGCCTCAGTCCACTCCTTGTGAAAGTCCCCAACACTTTTGAATGGCCTTTTCCTGACAATCCTCTCCAGGCTGCGGTCATCCCTGCTGCTTGTTCACCTTTTTCTTCCACACTTTTCCCTTCCACATAACTTTCTATTAATGTGCTTTGATACAGCACTTTGGGAACATCCAACTTCTTTTGCAATTACCTTTTGAGGCTTTCCCTCCTTATGGAGGGTGTCAATGATGGTTTTCTGCACAACTGTCAGGTCAGCAGTCTTCCCCATGATTGTGATTACTACTGAACCAGACTGAGAGACCATTTAAATGCTCAGGAACCCTTTGTAGGTGTTATGGCCTAATTAGCTGATTAGAGTGGGACACTTTGAGCCTAGAATATTGCACCTTTTCACAATATTCTAATTTTCTGAGATTGTGGATTTGGGGTTTTCATGAGCTGTAAGCCATAATCATTACAATTATGACAAATCACGGCTTGAACTATCTTGCTTTGCATGTAATGAGTCTATCTCATATCTTAGTTTCACCTTTTAAGTTGCACTACTGAAATAAATGGACTTTTGTACGATATTCTAATTTTTTTAGTTTCACCTGTATATAACTTGTCAGTGTATGTTGATATTTAAAAAACTGTTAGTTCTATGTATAGTATTTCTATTTATACAGTTGTGCTCAAAAGTTTGCATACCCTGGCAGAAATTGTGAAATTTTGGCATTGATATTGAAAATATGACTGATCCTGCCAAAAACCTGTCTTTTATTTAAGGCACAAAAAGGCCCAGTAAGGGGTATCAAGGTGTGGTTGGGCATATTGTGACTGTTCTTTTTTCTGGCATTGGCGCAAGTAAAGGCTTCTTTCTAGCAACTTGACTATGCAGCTCATTTTTGTTCAAGTATTGTTGTATTGTGCTCCTTGAAACAAACACACCATTTTTTTCCAAGGCAGCCTGTATTTCTCCTTAGGTTACCTGTTGGTTTTTCTTTGTATCCCGAACAATTCTTCTGGCAGTTGTGGCTGCAATCTTTCTTGCTCTACCTGATCTTGGCTTGGTATCAAGAGATCCTCAAATTTTGCACTTCTTAATAAGTGATTGAATGGTAATGAGTGGCATTTTCAAGGCTTTGGATATCTTTTTATATCCTTTTCTATCTTTATAAAGTACCATTACCTAGTTACGCAGGTCTTCTTACTGCTCCCCATGGCTCAGTATCTATCTTGCTCAGTGCATCCATGTGAGCGCTAGCAAACTCATTGACTATTTACAGTCAGGTCCATAAATATTGGGACATCGACACGATTCTAACACTTTTGGCTCTATACACCACCACAATGGGTTTGAAATGAAACGAACAAGATGTGCTTTAACTGAAGACTGTCAGCTTTAATTTGAGAGTATTTACATCTAAATCAGGTGAATGGTGTAGAAATTACAACAGTTTGCATATGTGGCTCCCACTTGTTAAGGGACCAAAAGTAATGGGACAGAATAATAATCATAAATCAAACTTTCACTTTTTAATACTTGGTTGCAAATCCTTTGCAGTCAATTACAGCCTGAAGTCTGGAATGCATAGACATCACCAGATGCTGGGTTTCATCCCTGGTGATGCTCTGCCAGGCCTCTAGTGCAACTGCCTTCAGTTCCTGCTTGTTCTTGGGGCATTTTCTCTTCAGTTTTGTCTTCAGCAAGTGAAATGCATGCTCAATCGGATTCAGGTCAGGTGAATGACTTGGCCATTGCATAACATTCCACTTCTTTCCCTTAAAAAACTCTTTGGTTGCTTTTGCAGTATGCTTTGGGTCATTGTCCATCTGCACTGTGAAGCGGCGTCCAATGAGTTCTGAAGCATTTGGCTGAATATGAGCAGATAATATTGCCCGAAATACTTCAGAATTCATCCTGCTGCTTTTGTCAGCAGTCACATCATCAATAAATACAAGAGAACCAGTTCCATTGGCAGCCATACATGCCCACGCCATGACACTACCACCACCATGCTTCACTGATGAGGTGGTATGCTTAGGATCATGAACAGTTCCTTTCCTTCTCTATACTCTTCTCTTCCCATCACTCTGGTACAAGTTGATCTTGGTCTCATCTGTCCATAGGATGTTGTTCCAGAACTGTGAAGGCTTTTTTAGATGTCGTTTGGCAAACTCTAATCTGGCCTTCTTGTTTTTGAGGCTCACCAATGGTTTACATCTTGTGGTGAACCCTCTGTATTCACTCTGGTGAAGTCTTCTCTTGATTGCTGACTTTGACACACATACACCTACCTCCTGGAGAGTGTTCTTGATCTGGCCAACTGTTGTGAAGGGTGTTTTCTTCACCAGGGAAAGAATTCTTCGGTCATCCACCACAGTTGTTTTCTGTGGTCTTCCGGGTCTTTTGGTGTTGCTGAGCTCACCGGTGCGTTCCTTCTTTTTTAGAATGTTCCAAACAAATGTTTTTGCTATCTATCTGATGGGTTTGTTTTGTTTTTTCAGCCTAATGATGGCTCGCTTCACTGATAGTAACAGCTCTTTGGATCTCATCTTGAGAGTTGACAGCAACAGACTCCAAATGCAAATAGCACACTTGAAATGAACTCTGGACCTTTTATCTGCTCATTGTAATTGGGATAATGAGGGAATAACACACACCTGGCCATGGAACAGCTGAGAAGCCAATTGTCCCATTACCTTTGGTCCCTTAACAAGTGGGAGGCACATATGCAAACTGTTGTAATTCCTACACCGTTCACCTGATTTGGATGTAAATACCCTCAAATTAAAGCTGACAGTCTGCAGTTAAAGCACATCTTGTGGTGGTGTATAGAGCCAAAAATGTTAGAATTGTGTCTATGTCCCAATATTTATGGACCTGACTGTATACACAGACACTAATTACAATTTAAAAAGCCACATATATGGGAATTTTTTTACCTTTAATTGCCATTTTATTCTGTGTGTGTCTGTACGAAGGCCAAACATTTCATGGTATGTAAACTTTTGATCATGGCCATTTGGGTGATTTCTGTTATCATTATGATTTAAAAAAGAGCCAAACAACTATGTAATAATGCATGGCCTCACATGATCATAATTCCTAAATAAAAGATCAATTTTCAATATCAATGCCAAAATGTAATGACGTCTGCCAGGGTATGCAAACATTTGAGCACAACTGTATATGCTTAAAGTACATATAGTACGCTATAGTTTTCCCTAAATCAAGCTTTACGTTTCACCTTTCCTTGTTTCTACTGCCTAAGTGTTTTACTGAAGTAATATGAACCAGAAGCAGACTAGATGTACTAGGAAACACATGTTAACATTTGGTTCATTAATACTTTTTGCCATTCAATTTTAGATGTTTTTGAAGGACTTGAAAAGAAGGATGAAGGTAAAAGCACCAAGATGCAGCATGCGGGAACTTTTTTAAATCCTAAATCCCCATTAAAACAGTTTTGGTTTTATTATCTATACATTTTGATTGCGCTGTAAAAATGCAGCAACATGCATGAAAATTAATCTGGTGTGAAGATTCCGTCAGTTCAGATTTTCTGAAGGCTGGTTGTGTGCCTTCAGAAACAAAAGTCTGCTTAGAATGCATAGTCCAAGAAACCAGCCCAAGCATCATTTTAAATAGGTCAGAATCTCTCTACTAATGATATAGATAAATAATTTCTTTATTAAAAAAAAATACTTCTTTGAAACAATTTGACTCTGAAAGTCTGGATTCCATTATGAATATATACAACTGAATACAGCATCTAAAAATGGAATGGTTAAATTTGTCTCTGGTGTGGTAGAAACTGTAAAACACAATAGGTTGTGGTGCCAAAAGTATCAGGTTAGCATTAAACATTAGATCTGGGATTATGCTAACGTTAGAGTTAAGGTTTTAGAGTTAAAGTGACTCTGTTACCACAGGGTCACTTTTACATAATGGAATCCCACATACTAATCTTATTTGTGGCCCATGTGTTGAAATGCCTTTGCTTTGCTTCACCCCAGTCATTGCAGATATTCCATACTTCTGGGAGAGTAGAATACTGGCTTTTCCACTGTGCACCATAATTCTTTGTCAGATCATATGTCACTAAAGAACATATGAGCCAGTGAGGGAAACCACATTGTTTGGCAGGGGGAGCAAGTATTCACCACACCTGATGAGTTGAAGGCATAAACCGGCCAGAGAGAAGCAAACAAAAGCACTTCAACACATGGGCTATTGAAAATGTAAGTATGTTTCCTCTTTTTTTACATGGTTCCCATTAGGGGTGTATTTCCCATAAGGCAAGCAAAGCATTTGCCTAGGGCAGCATTTTTAAGGGGGGTGACGCCTGCCACCAGCAGAAGTGACACACATGGCATCCGGTGACTGAGAATGGGGAGCAGGTGCGGTACAGCAGTGCGGGCTGTGGGCTGCTGAAGGTTGTCCGACTCTCTTTCCTGGATCATTGTCAGAGATAGGCACAGCAGTGCGGGCTGCTGAAGGCTGTCTGACTCACGTTCACGGATCATTGTCAGAGATCAACGCAGGAGGAAAACGTTGGACTTTCCTGAGCATGACTCCGACACAAGGGAGCGCCAATCTCAGTGTAGAGGGTTAAAAATGTATTGGTAACAAGAGTTCAAAAAAGAACTCACAAATGTAAGAAGTGTTAAAGCATGATAAAAGAATGCCTATGGTAAGCCCTCAGTTTGCCAGTGATGTGAAGATGGGTCCTGGTCATGCAGGATGAGTAGAGATGCAGCTGTCAATAGCGTCTGAAGAAGAAGAAAGTGCTTCGAAACACGTCACCTTACCCTGTTCCTGCCTTGCCATTGGTCGCTCACTTAGGCTGCAACTTCCTTGTGGTCCACGCTGGTTTCAGCGCCATTTTAACAAACTCTCTGCATTGCTGACTACTGACGGGTGCACAGGGGCAGACTGAAAACTCTTGGGGCCCCCGGGCAATAGGGGATCATGGGGCCCCTGTGCCCTTGCCCAAACTCAAAAAAGCCTATGAAAAAGGTACCAGGGGCATCTCATGGGGCCCCCTACTGACCCAGGGCCCTCGGGCAGTGCTCGAGTTTCCAAATGGTCAGTCGTCCCTGCGGGTGCATCTCTGCTCATGCTGCATGACCAGGACCCATCTTCACATCACTGGCAGACTGAAGGCTTACCAAAGGCATTCTTTTACCATGCTTTAACAGTTCTTACATTTGTGAGTAGTTTTTAGACCTCTTGTTACCAATACATTTTTAACCCTCTACACTGAGATTGGCGCCCCCTTGTGTCCGATTTATCTCCTACAGAGTTCTGCTTCGCTCTATGGGGAGTTGCCTTCACCAACCATCCTCCACCTAGGACCCTTGGACTATGGACTTTAATGTCTCTGTTTGTCGCTTTATTGCCACTCAATTTTGATATCATTATTATTGTACTCTTATTCCCCTAATTTATTTCTCCCGCTTTATCAGTTATTTGTCACTAACCATATCTAGACTTTATATGTGTGATCCTCTCCCAGCGCTGTTTTGTTTTTATTTTCTAGATCATGGTAGATGGCATGTGAGTGCTGAAATCTCTCTTTTTCTCTCTCTCCACCCCCCCCCCCATAGGGTGGGGGGCAAGATGTTACTCTTGCCTAGGGCAGCAGACAACCAAAATACACCACTGGTGCCCATTGTGTACAAATAGCCCTATGGTGACAAGGTCACTCTAAGGTTGAGTGTTAAGGATACAGTTAAGCTTGAGAAGTTAAGGGTAAAACATCATTCTAGGTTTAACCACCAAGCTTTCCCAAGGATTTAGGATTAATGTGAGATTCAAAGGGTATGGTCAGATGAAGAGTTCGGAATTAAGGCCGATTCACACCAGAAGCCACACTGTATGCCTTGCTTCTGGTGTTAGCTGAGAGAACAGTGCAGAATCACTGATCCTGGTATATCAAACTGTTTACTTTTTCATTTTTTTTTAGAACTTTATTGAAATGTTACAAGTGATTTTCATTACGTTCTATTCACCACAGTGGTGTTGGCATGTGGTAGTTTGTGTCAAAACTGGCTATACTGAAAAAAGTACTGCATGCACTCCACTTCAATGCAGTGGTATAAACTGTCACACTAGGAAACAAGGCAGTCTTTTCACTGGAACTGCATTGGCCAACACTGCCCAGTGAATCCAAATGCAAATGGTGTGAATGAGTGCTAACATTATAGGTTTAGGGTAAAGTTAAATATTAGGGTGAGGTGAAGAGTTAAGTGTTACAGTAAAAGGGCTCAGGTGAGAGTGAGGGCAAGCATTACAATCAACCTAGAGACTTTTTGAAGTGTATCTGAAGCTAATTTTTATACGTATATATATAAAATGGGGTTGGAATCAGTTACTTTTTTTTTGATGTGTGAATCCACTAAGAAGATTCACCGTCACAATTTTTCCAACTCTCATCTGTATCCTCAGCTCCATTATCAACTCAAGCTCCTTCCATGATCAGTTCTAGAGAGGTTGCACAATATTGATTTGCAGCTCTGAAGATGCAGGTTTTTAGTCTATTTATATTTGGATTTTGGTTGAACTTGTTAGACAAGTGTCTTTTTTCAACCTATGTAACTTGACCAAATAAAAAACGGCCAGCAAATATATTGTCTGATTGGCCAGTAATTTATAACAGTGAAATAAGAATGGCTCAGAGGCAGACTCAACAGCCTAAACAAGACAATTTATGAAAACCAAGCATATAGTTACAGTATTTGTTAATGTTAAAACTTTTTTCCAAAGTACCAAAAATGTTTGAAGGCTACATTCACCTTCATGGGAAAAAATAATAAATGCACATATTTTTGCAGAAAAATTGTGCATTATTTTTTTTCTGCAGGTACTTGCAGAACATTGCACCTATGATCAGCGGATTATGGGTGCAATGTCAGGCTTCTGCAGACAAGCCCTACAGCTTTCAATCTGTACCTCTCTATGGGCTGTCAGATAGAAAGCAGCAAGTCTTATGAAGGAACTACAAGCATACTGATCAATGCTCTTGCAGTTCATTGAAAACTACAAGCCATCTGACACAGTGGTAACTGGGGCTTGTAGTTCTTTCATTCACAGATTTTCAAATTGTGACAGCAGGTGCAACGGGCAGAGAATTAGAGGATTCCCCCATTCCACTGTCACAGGGGGGAAAAGAGAGGGAAGGGGGTGAGGGGGACAAGTGCTGGAGCATGTTAGGCAACCATAGACAGTTTAGCAGGAACTGGCCCAAGATTACAAATGTGTTTGGGCAGGCTGAATGTACCAAGTTGATCAATCAAGGCTGATCGATCGATCGATCGATCAACTTGGGTACAACCAGTCTGCTGGATTCACTTGCAATTATCGCTAGTGGCTGCTAAAGCCACTAGCAATAATCACTGTCTTCTCCAAGCAAAGAGGGCTTCCCCTGCCTGCCCCTGCCCCCCTGCTGGAAGAATACAATTGTTTGTCAGGAGGGATTCCCCTGTCAGCACCATCTGTGTTGATGGAGGAATCACGCAAATTTCTTTCTTGCAACCCATGGTTGCAGGAAAGAAATTTGCACAGTCTGTGGCCTGCCTTACACGTTACATCCTAAATATTGGTGTAATATGCCTTAAAAGGTGAACCTATCCTTTAAAGCAGATTTTCAGAACAAACCACATGCAACTTATATTATCAATTTTGCAGGCACACACAGGTTTCAGATACTATATCATAAAAGCTACATCCTAGCTTGTGATAACAAAGCATTTCTATGAAGTGTCTATAGAGGACAATGATAAAAGGAGCCTTTTGAGGTGGGCTAACAAAAATATGACTCATGGGATAAAATACCAATTTATGAGAAATACAGCCTTTATTCCAAACTAATACAATATCTATATTTGTGAACTAAACAGCTGGACGAGAAGATGTCATAAAACAAATGCATGTTAAATAACTCCTGTGACTTTCTGAATTGCCGTTATTTGTAGAGGGTGTTAAAGATGGGGTTAGGGGTACATGAGTATAATTTTTTATTTTAACTGTGCCATCCCACTACATAATATTTGCAGTCCAGTCTGCTTTCTCTGTGCTTAACAGTCATATCTTTTTTAAAAAAGGAATCATAGTAAAAACCGACAATTTATAGGAATAAAATGTTCACTTTTGGTCTGACAATAGAAAAAGTAACCTTCATATTTGAAATAGTGGAAAACATATATAAGTACTAATGAAAGGTACTTTTATTGTTGACATATTGTTGGTGAATTGGATTTTTGACTTCTTTGACCCTAAATGTATGTTTAATGACTGAAAAATTTGTAGAGATCAAATTTCATTTTGCACTTAAATATCTATCCAGCTTGCAAGAAATTCACACACTCGCAGCAAACAATAGTTGTCCTCAGCATAGGATGCACAAAGCTGTTCTTTCACAGGTGTACTCAATGATATGAACTGCTCTCCCTGGTTCATTGTGTTCTTTTACATCACAAGATACATACACTATATTGCCAAAAGTATTGGGGCGCCTGCCTTTATACACACATGAAGTTTAATGGCATCCCACTCTTAGTCCATAAAGGTTCAGTATTGCATTGGCTCACCCTTTGCAGTTATAACAGCTTCAATTCTTCTGGGAAGGTTGTCCACAAGGTTTAGGAGTGTGTCTATGGGAATGTCTGACCATTCTTCCAGAAGCGCATTTGTGAGGTCAGGCACTGATGTCGGACGAGAAGGCCTGGCTCACAGTCTCCTCACTAATTCATCCCAAACGTGTTCTGTCAGGTTGAGGTCAGGCCAATCAAGTTCCTCTACCTCAAATTTGCTCATCCATGATCATGTTGAAACAGGAAGGGGCCATCCCTAAACTGTTCCCACAAAGTTAGGAGCATGAAATTGTCCAAAATGTCTTGGTATGCTGCTGCCTTAAGAGTTCCCTTCACTGGAACTAGGGGGCCAAGCCCAACCCCTGAAAAACAGCCCCACACCGTAATCCCCCCCCAAACCAAACTTTACACTTTGCACAATGAGTCAGGCAAGTATCATTCTCCTGGCAACAGCCAAACTCAGACATGTCCATTGGATTGCCAGACAGAGAAACATGATTTGCCACTACAGAGAACATGTCTCCACTGCTCTAGAGTCCAATGGTGGCGTGCTTTACACCACTGGATCCGATGCTTTGTATTGCACTTGGTGATGTAAGGCTCAGATGCAGCTGCTCAGCAATGGAAACCCATTCCATGAAGCTCTCTACATACTACTGTTAACCTGAATGCCACACAAAGTTTGGAGGTCTTTAGCTATTGACTCTGCAGACAGTTGGCGACTTCTGCGCACTGTGCACTTCTGCATGCGCTGACCCCGCTCTGTCATCTTATGTGGCCTACCACTTCGTGGCTGAGTTGCTGTTGTTCCCAGTTGCTTCCACTTTGTTATAATGCCACTAACAGCTGACTGTGGAATATTTAGTAGCAAGGAAATTTCATGGATAGACTTATTGCACAGGTGGCAACCTATCACAGTACCACGCTTGAATTCACTGAGCTCCTGAGAGTGACCCATTCTTTCACAAATGTTTATAGAAGCAGTCTGCATGCCTAGGTGCTTGATTTTATACACCTGTGGCCATGGAGGTGATTGGAACACCTGAATCTAATGATTTGGAGTGGTGTCCAAATACTTTTGGAAATATAGTGTATATAGGTATAACACGTGGCTACAGTTGTTCTTCTGATAACCATTATATAATTCTGAGAATATCTATGAAAATAAATAGTTCAGAAACATTAAACTTGTTTGTGTCAACATCCACCACTTTTTTTCTTAATGGCAGCTAGCCTATTGGGAAAAAGGCATCTAATATAGTATATGCAGCCTCCATGGGACAGCTAGTCCATACATTCTCCTACTGCCATTTTTAGGGATAATTGGGGTGATGCAGTGAACACCGTGGTAAATCGATCAAACTGACAACTGCTTGTTTTGTACACACTGGAAGTGTACTTGTGCCCATTCCTGTGTGATGTGGTGTCAGATGTTAAGTGTCAGTACCCAGCAGTGCTTGAATATCTGTAAATCGCCAAAATACCCCAGGAGCTTGGAACCCAAAATGTACAAATGCGGACTTAGGAAGCCATTGCTTAATCCTAACTCCCATGTCTTGTGATTAGTCAAAATTGGTTATCATATTGATGGACCAATTATAAGGCAGAGAGGGCAGTGCCAACTTCCTAGTAGAAAATTACATTTATTTGTGAAGGTAATGCTGGGGACCTGGTTTAACAGTCTGATGACACTATACACAGAATCAAGTGAACATAACGTCCTTACAACAAATGTTGAGCATCTGTATGGGTTCTAGAGTTTTACAATTTGAGAGCTCCGTAAAGATGACCTATTTATATACTAGGCTTTTCTTCAATACCTTCTCTCAATGAATTACAACACACAGAAGAATGGGCATAATGTGGATGGCTGGACAGCCCCCCACTTCCACCCCAGAATGTTTTTTACTTTTCTGAATAATTATTGGCTCAGAAAGATCTCTTGTTAGAGAGGTAAGGAGAAGATTATTATTGGTGTTCATGTCCATTTTAAGAAGATTCACCTTCTCTATTTGGCCTGGTGAACACTGTCTGCAGGGTGAAAGTTAGCGGAAATTCAAATGTTTTTTGCTGCTACCAGAACAAAATTAGAAGTAGAAATATTTTGGCAAAGGTACCTGTTCTGGTGACAAGTGTCTTAAAGAGGATTTCCCTAACTTTGAAGAGATCTTCCCTCACTTTCTGCTGTGTCTTCAGGATTTACTGCCATCCTTTGATATCAGAAGTGTTATTGAAAAGATTGCTTGAAAATTACTTGAGAAAATGTAATAACGACATACAAGAGGGTGCAAACTAAGTGCAATGAGTTAGACTTTATTAAAAAAAAAACCCATACAATTGGCTACTTACATAGTAGTAGAGCAAACAGAGCATGTAGACAACATCCGAACTGATCCGAACTCTGAAGTCAGCATGTGAGCCAAAAGAAGGAGATATACAGCAGCTAGGAAGCACTCATGGCAGCAGGAGGGTACTCACAGCCCTGGCATACACATTGGCAGTGTGGGAAAGTCCAGCAAAAGACGTCAGGCATAAGAGATATGCAGGGGGCGAGGTTGGGGTGACTACACATTTCAAGGAGGTAATGCCTCATTATCAGCCATTCATAGAAAGCTATGTATTCTATCAATAAATACAAATCTTCCTCTGATTGGTCAGAGGTTGTGACATCATCAGCCCTCCTTCTTGACTCAGCCAATCAGAGGAAGGTTTGTATTCATTGCTTTCTATGAATGGCTGAGCACTGCTGAGTCACAGAAGTTCAGCCCCCTCCTTCCCCCCTGCAGCCCTATGGGACATTTCACAGGTCCCAAAGGACTGCGACACATTCACAAAGCGCAACACGATTCACTCGAGCACAGTAGGAAACTGCCTGTGCACCCAACAGCCGACTGAAGAAATGGCTCAAGGTGAGGACACCACTGGATCCACGGACAGGTAAGTGTCCTAATATTAAAAGTCAGCAGCTACAGTATTTGTATTTGTCAGCTGTCTACAGGAAGTTAGAAGCTCATTGGATTTCTAAAAAAACAAAATATGAACATGTGCTTGTATTGTAGAGAGGTACTGCATATGTTTTTTTTTTTTATTTGTACTGACATACATTTTAAAAAACAATCATCTGCCTAGAATCACCAGAGGTGCAGTGATCTTGTGTGTGAAAAAGAAATGTCAACTAACAGATCATCCTGTGCCCTTGAAGTTTTATTTTCTTTATCTGTTCATACAAAGAGAACTCTAGAGGGAATTACCAAACAAGATAGAATAATAATAGCATAATCATAATAATAATAACAATAATCATAATAGCAATGATTACATGTACTTGCTAATTTCCTCCACTTCTTTAGAGTTTTTCCAGTGTAAATCTTTGTACCAAAATGTATTTATTTCCTATGGTGGTCTGCTCCATCTAGTGGCCATAATACAGTATTTTCACATTTCACTTTGTTCATTATAAATGAACCTATCTTTACTATTGCTAATAATAATGGAAAAAACATCCAACCAGAATAGAAAATATACATACAGGTTTGCTGGACAGATTGCTTTGTGAATACATCCCTTAGTTATCCCTTAGCGCATATTATCTAGAAGTTAGTCCCATTTCATTGCAGAATAAAATGAAAAGTGGATCCAGTGGTAAGATGGTTATTTTTTTCTATATTTTCAAGAATAACTTGTGTCTGTTTTCTGCTCTTATTGTTATAGCAATTTGATATTTTACTGGGAAAAATATTGTGTGGAACTCTATGCTATTGCACCTAACACCAAGTAAAAAGTAGTAGACAATTGAAAAGGATGGTGTATGGTGTATTGCTAATAATCCCTCATAGTATAACCACAGAATCATCCCATAAAAGTATAGCAATTACTGAAAACACCTTATGTGGGACTTTGAGTTATACTACTGGTAACCACAGATCACATGTAAAGAGACCAAAATAAAATATAAAACAATCAGACTTTTTTTTTTTTTACAAAGTTGCTTAAAAACCATGAATAGTCCACATATATTCATAGATAAAAGAATTCAAAAGAGGAACACATACTGTATACACCCTTGAAATAGATCAACACGTTTCACAGGTTTATCCTGCTTCTTCAGGACCAACAAAGAATTGTAGCTCATAACAGGTTGTGCAGAATTAGTAGCGCAATCTCCCCACAAAAAGGTTTATCTAGGGGTGTAGCTTATCGAAAACGTCAAAGATCATCGTAGTGGTGCCAGAACCCGTTCCTGCTGGCCCATGGGAGAAATTCCAGACAAAAATCACTTGTAGTGTACCCCCCAGGAAATGCATCATGCAGATACAGTCAATAGATAGATCTTAGAGTATAATAAACCAAGATGAAAAATACTCATATAGAATATGTAAGGGAGATTGCTCAGAACACCAAGAAATACCACTTAGAGCTGCTAGACATCTTAATATCAGTTGCTGGTAAACAAACCATCATGACAGGATGCCACCGCCTGTGAGCAATCTTTCGTACATATTCTAAGTGTAGATTTTTCATCTTGGTTTATTATAAAGTGGGATGCTAATAAGAAATCCTCCAGTTTTGTGACAGGTTGCCTTCTAAATAAGAACATCACTTTTTCAAGAAAAGATATAAATGTTACTTAAATCCTCCCTCTAATGGGATGGCTGTTGTGTACTTATATCTCTCTGACTTCTAGTCGAACACATATCCAGAGGGATGGAGTTAATGGTGTGGGCAGTAAAGCCGAATCAGTATATAGGACATGATGAAATGACAGGTATTAACATTATTCCAAAATAATCTATGACTACATTGACAACCTCATCCTTCTGCATTAAATAAAGGGCTAGTTCACCTTAAAAAAAAGTACCCTATATAGTGAAACTATTCCACAACAGTAAACAAATCCAATTTTAAAAATATGCATTTATGCTCTTTCCCATACCAGTAGGCCATTTATGTACAGAGTTAAGCATGCCCCAAACACTTCTGATGTTTTCACAGCTCCGTCCTGTGCTTTTTGCTAGGGTGGACCAGAAGTTATTACAAGTGCCCCCTAGCAGTACAGGAGCAAGTGGTGTCCTTCTTTTGAGTTCCGCACATGTGCCTTATTCTCTCCACTGAGCAGATGAGCTCATTGACTGTGCAGACCAGAGAATGTTGTAGCTGCTGAGGTCATTGGTGACAGCAAAATATAGCACTGTGCATGTGCAGGGCTCAGAAGGATGTATCTCTCTCTTTTGTACCATTATGGGGCACTTGTACTAACAGCATGTCCATTCTAGAGAAGAAGACAGGATGGAACTGTGAAAAGAAATGTTTGGGGGAAGATTCACTCTTGGCGCAAACGACCTAGAGGTATAAGAAGATTTATAAAATCTGATTAGTTAAGCATCATGGAATGGTGTTCATGAACTGCATAGGGTCATTATTTTAACCACTTGCCTACCAGGCACTTATACCCCCTTCTTTACCAGGCCAATTTTCATCTTTCAGCGCTGTCGCACTTTGATTGACAATTGCGCAGTCATGCAAGGTTGTACCCATATAAAATTTGTATAATTTTTTTCTCACAAATAGAGCTTTCTTTTGGTGGTATTCGCTGCTGGGCACTTTACTTTTTGCACTATAAACAAAAAAAAAAAGTTTCTTTGTTTCTATTATAAAATTTGTCAAACAGGTAATTTTTCTCCTTCACTGATGTGTGTTGATGAGGCAGCACTGATGGGCAATAATAGGTGGCACTGATAGGCGGCACTGATGGGCACTGATAGGCGGCACTGATAGGCAGCACTAATGAGGTGGCACGGATAGGCCGCACTGATAGGCAGCACTAATGAGGTGTCACGGATAGGTGGCACTGACTGGCATCACTGCTGAGCACTGACTGGCGGCACTGCTAGGCATTGACTGGTGCAACTGCTGGACACTGACTGGCACAACCGCTGGGCACTGACTGGTGGCACTGACTGGCAGCACTGCTGGGCTGCACTGATGGGCACAGGTGGGTGGCACTGGTGGGCACAGGTGGGTGGGCACAGGAGGGTGGCACTGCTGGGCACAGGTAGGTGGCACTTCTGGGCACAGGTGTGTGGCACTGCTGGGTGGCACTGCTGGGTGCACTGCTGGGCACAGGTAGGTGGCACTTCTGGGCACAGGTGTGTGGCACTGCTGGGTGGCACAGGTGGGTGGCACTTCTGGGCACAGGTGTGTGGCACTGCTGGGTGGCACAAGTGGGCGCACTGCTGGGCATGGGTGGGTGGAACTGTTGGGTGGCACTGCTGGGCACTGATCAGTGACCTGATGATCGGTGCCGATCCCTGCTCTAACAGCGTGAGGAAAGTGCAGCCGAGAACCGGCAATTGCATTTCCCGGCGATCAGCGTGTCATTGGCCTTTTACCACATCACGTGATCAGCTGTGTCCGTAGGAGAGCGCATTCTGGGAGGACGTCATATGATGCCCTCCCAGAACTAGCCGGCCGCAGTGTAGCCGTCATTTGGCTATCTGCGGTTGGCAAGCAGTTAAAGGTGAACTAACCTTGTCTATTGATCCTGAGACATCCTAAATTCACCACCTTCCTCATTTTTACATATGGGGGAGATTTACTAATACTGGAGTACTCAGATTGGTGTAGCTGTTTATGGTAGCCAATCAACTTCTAACTGCTGCATGTTCTGTTAAGCTTTTGGAAATAAAACTTGGAAGCTGATTGGTTTCTATGCAGAGTTTCAGCAGATTTTGCACTCTCCAGTTTTAGTAAATAACCCCAATAGTTTATTTTAACTGCTTCCCGTCCGCCCTATAGCAGAAATATTTCTACAGGGCAGTACAAGTGAGCAAAATCACGTATGTATACGTGTTTTTGCAGTTCCGGGTAGGCGGCTGTCAATTACTCGCCGGCACCCGGTGATTGCCGAGGATCTCCGATGGAGAGGAGAACTGTTTGTAAACAAAACAGTTCTCCCTGTCAGCTCGTGTACACTGCTTTGCATGGCTTTGCACAGCACAGCCATACAAAGCAGTGTGCTTACAGTGAAACACAAACACAAGGCCCCATAGTAAAACACTCCCAGCACACAGTTAACCCTTTGATTGCCCCTCATGTTAACCCCTTCCTGCCCAGTTGCATTAGTACATTGTCAGTGTTTTTTTTTATTATTATTAAAATATTATACAGGATTTATATAGCTCCAATAGTTTGCTCAGCGCTTTACGTTATAAAGGGAGACAATACAGCAACAATACAGTTCAATACAAGAGGGATAGGAGGGCCCTGCTCCTTGGAGCTTACAATCTAGGAGGGAGGGGCTAGTGGTACAAAAGGTAGTAACTGTGGGGGATGGACTGGTAGGAGGAGTAGAAAATTTCATTATTAGCTGAGAGCAGGATAGGCTGTTTAGCACTGATCAATGTAAGTCAGTTCCCCCCAGTGTCAGAATGCCTGCCGCAGTTCCGCTATAAGTCGCTGATCGCCGCCATTACTAGTAAAAATAAAAAATAAATTCCAGTATATATACCGCCATTTGTAAATGCTGTAACTGTCATGTAAACTTATTAATTTACACGTATTGGGATTTTTTTTTAGCAAAGATATGTAGCAGAACACATTTTGGACGAAATTTATGACGAAATTTGATTTTTATAATTTTTTTACTGGACATGTAACAATAGCAAAAAGTAAAAAATATTGTTTTTTTCTCAAAATTGTCAGACTTTTTTTTTTATAGTTCAAAAAATAAAAAACACACAGGCAATCAAATACTACTAAAAGAAAGCTCAATTCGTGTGGAAAAAGCACATACATTTAATTTGGGTGCAGTGTTGCATGACCACACAATTGTCAGTTAAAGTAATGCAGCGCCATAACACAAAAAATGGCCTGGTCAGGAAGGGGTGTAAATCCTCAGGATGGCAAGTGTTTAAACTACTGATAAATATTTCTGGTATTTGTTATAATGCTCCTGTGAGCTCACCTTCTAAGGTCGCTCCAGGTCCAAATCAGGCTCAAATGTTTACTTCAAATGGGGCCCTAAATATCCACTGGATTGAAGCAGAAGAAATCTTAACAAAATTCCAAACAGGTGGAAAGTAGAAAGAAAATAATTAGCAATGATAGTGCAGATCTTACAGAATGATTTCTCTTCTTTTTTTTATGCGATTCATCTCTATGCTCTTAAGGATTGCATTTAATTTCATTGCTCTTATGTTTTATGTGAAACTTACTGGCTAGTGGATCTACCTATTCAGAGCCTGAGACTCGGAAGGCCTGAACAGGCACATACGCCTTTTACTTTATAAAAAAAAATGATGGCTATCCAGTGATATTTTAGGGAAGATTTTCTAAAACTGGAGCACACAGTATCTGGTGCAGCAATGCCAGTCAACCACTCAGCTTCTAACTTTAAGCTTTGACTATAAAACCTAGAAGCTGATTGGTTACCATGCACAGTTGCACCAGATTGTGTGTGCACTAGTTTAGTAAATCTTCCCCTATATATTGTAGCCGATCTATGTGTGTTGTTTCTTTGAGATCCACTACCTACTGCAGTTAATACTTTTTCTTTTTATTAATGATCCAAACAAATATTTGTACTTTTGTTCATTATAAAACGATAAAAATATTTGGGAAAGAAAAAAAAAATTCTGACCACAGAAAAAATGACATGCAGGCAGACAGTAAGTAGGAAAGAAAATTGAACCAGGTTGAGTGTTTAATGAGAGATTTGCCTGTCTGCGGTAAGTTTTAGGATGGACAGACAGACCTCTTACTTAGCTTAGTGAGTAAGGAAATTGTGGGGTTATTTACTAAAACTGTGGAATAAAAAATCTGGTACTGCTCTGCATAGAAACCAATCAGCTTCCAGGTTTTAATCAAAGTCTAATTGAACAAGCTGAAGTTAAAAGCTGATTGGCTACCATGCACAGCTGCACCAGATTTTGCACTCTCTAGTTTTAGTAAATCAACCCCTTTGTTCACGTCAATCAATAAATCATATACTAGCAAAACCCTATTTTTTCATTTCCTTTGTACATGATTAGATGCTTAACCACATGCTGCCAAGCCACTGTAGAAATATGGCGGCAGGGCTGGGCAAAAGCACTTTTTAAAACGCGCTTTTGCAAAACAGGTAGGAGGCGTGCACGAGGCACGCTGCCGCCCTACCTGCACCGCTGATCCCGGCCACGGGTGTCAGTCGCTGGGTCACGGCAGGTCATTACCGGGCTGCAGTAGCTCTGCTTTCTGTCAGTTCCCTGACAGCTCCTGACATGCTGATCGGGAGAGAAGAGTTTATCTCTCCCGATCAGCGTGTCCCCGTGCAGCACACACCCCCATCCCCTAGTAAAACACTCCTCTCACACAGTTAACCCTTTCACTAAAAAAAAAAAAGTTAACCCCTTCCTCCCCAGTGCCATTAGTACAGTGTCAGTGTTTTTTTTGCACTGATCACTGTATTGGTGTCACTGGGGATGTCAGTGACCCCAAGTCAGTTCCCTCCCAGTGTCAGAATGTCCGCGGCAGTCCCGCAGTCCTGCCATAAGTCGCTGATCGCCGCCGTAAGTCGCTGATCTCCGCCATTATTAGTATAAAAAAAAAATTAAAAATCCGAGTATCTTTCCCGCCTTTTGTAAACGCTGTAACTTTCACGTAAACCAATTAATTTGCACGTATTGTTTTTTTTTCAGCAAAGACACATCGCAGAATGCATTTTGGCCGAAATTTGATTTTTAAATTTTTTTTACTAGACATGTTTTATAGCAAAAAGTCCAAAATATTGTTTTTTTTCTCAAAATTGTCAGACTTTTTTTTTATAGCGAAAAAAATAAAAAACGCACAGGCGATCAAATACCACCGAAAGAAAGCTCTATTTGTGTGAAAAAAGGACATAAATTTCATTTATGTACCGTATAGCATGACCGCGCAATTGTCCGTTAAACTAGCGCAGCGCTGTATAGCAAAAAATGGCGTAAATTGCAGTATCTATACTTTTGCGTTTGTAGACGCTATAACTTTCACACAAAGCAATCAATATACACTTATTGGGATTTTTTTACCAAAAACATGGAGCAGAATACATTTTGGCCTAAATTTATAACCAACTTTGAGTTTACTATATATTTTTTATAGCTGAAAGTAAAAAATATTGTTTTTCTTCAAAATGTTTGGTCTTTTTTTGTTTATAGCGTGAAAAATAAAAAGCGCACAGGTGATAAAATACCACCAAAAGAAAGCTCTATTTGTGTAAAAAAAAGGACATAAATTTCGTTTGAGTGCAGCATTGCATGACCGCGCAATTATTAGTTGAATTAGTGCAGCGCCGAGTAGCAAAAAGAGGCCTGGTCATTAAGGGGGGTAAATTCTCAGGAGTGCAAGTGGTTAAAGTGAACACAGATTCATATTACATTACATCGAGTTTATATAGCGCCAAAGGGTTTGCTCAGCGCTGTACAATAGAAGGGGGGGACAATACAAGAAACAGTACAGCAACTACAAACAGCACACGAGGGGTTAGAGGGCCCTACTCTTTCGAGCTTACAATCTAGGAGGATGGATTTACTAAAGCTGGTGCCAAAGGAATCTGCTGCAGCTGTGCAAAGTAACCAATCAACTGCTAGGCTTTATTGTCAAAGCCTAATTGAAAAGGCTGAAGTTGGAAGCTGATGGGCTACTGTGCACAGCTGCACCAGATTTTGTGGGCACCAGCAATAGCAAATCCCCCCAATATTTATTAAAGCGGAGTTCCACCCAAAAGGGGAAGTTCCGCTTTAAAGATTTGTCCCCCGCTCCCCATTAAGGATTGGCACCTTTGGGGAGCAGGGGGGAGTGAGTACCCGAATTTGACAGGTACCCGCTCCCCCTTCCGCTGTGATTGCCTAGGCAGTTGTCCTCCTACCCTCCCTCCCTAAATTCTTGTGGGACACGTGACAGGTCCCAGAAGACGACGGGGCCATTCAGGAAGCACAGCACTACTCACGCATGTGCAGTGGGTACCCGGCTGTGATGCCACAAGCTGTCACAGCCGGGTGCCCACACTGAAGATGCCGGCACCTGGAATACAGGACGGCCGGTGAAACGAGCTGCGGCGGGGGCAACGCGGGATCGTGCGACAGGTGGGTGGCTGTTTTTTAAAAGTCAGCAGCTACAGTTTTTGTAGCTGCTGACTTATTTTTTTACAGAGTGAGTTGAACTCCGCTTTAAGCTAAGTGAACATTCTCTGCTCTTTTTGGAAATAAACCCTAGTGAGTTTTATTGAAGTACAGTGGCTAAATGGTTAGCACTTCCACCTGGCAGTATTAGGATCATTGATTTGAATCTTAACCAGGCCACTTGCCTGGAGTCTGCATGCTCTCCCTGTGCCTGTGTAGGTTTCCTCTGGGTACTTCAGTTTCCTTCCACACTCCAAAGACATTCTGGTAGGTTGATTGGATCCTGCCTAAATTGGCCCTAATATGTGTATGTATGAATGTAAGTTAGGGACCTTAGATTGTACACCCCTTGAGAGTTAGGGACTGATGTGACTGTACAATATATATGTAAAGTGCTGTGTAAATTGTCGGCGCTATATAAGTACCTGAAATAAATAAGTAAATTCTATGCTTCTGTGCCTAGAGAAGAAGTGCAATTTTGAGTTTCTTAATCTAGCTAAGGCAAAATGAAGCAGGTGAGGCCCATATGCTGCTCTCTATATGTGCGTGCAAAGCACATGACGGACGACACAAAATGGAAAATATTTACACTGACTGCTCTAGCAAGTGTTAGTCACAAGATTACTCATCCATCTTGCATGTTTCAAGTTTTGGAATAAAGAGGGAATATTATGTGTGTCTGGAAACATTCAATTATTACAATTTCATTAAATGTCATCAACAAATAAACTGAATCGTTTTGTAGGTTTGGAAAGCGAAAGCCATTTGTGAAGTGTAATGATTTTTGTAACAATATTTTTAGTTAATGACAATTTTTCTAAAGAAATGTTATCTAGTGTCCATGGCCAATATACAGGGATATTATTTTACATTTCAAAGATCTATAAAAGGCTGTTATACTCAAGCACACAGAGACACAGGGGTCTATAATTGAAAGGAGCAATTATCATAAAATCCTTATGGTGATTTGCCCAGGGCAACCACTTTACCGGTTTTGCATCACAAAAAAAGAATATTGATTTGCTAAAGTTCCCATTTTGTTGTTATTTAAAAATTCAAAGAAAAAATGATTCAAACTGAGTTCCCACATATGTTCCGCACCCTTTGACCTAAGTATACACCTACAAGAGTCTTTAGATGAAATTATCGTAACAGGAAAAGTGTTCTGTATTGCAAGAATTGGATTACATTGCTATGTTTGTGAGTTTTCCTCAGTTTCTCAATCAAGCTGTTGTACTAGGGCAAGGGTCTCCAAACATTCTAAACAAAGGGCCAGTTTACTTTCCTTCAGACAGGGCCGGACTGTGGCAAATGGGAGTAGAAAATGTCCTGGCGTTGGTAACAATGCCCCATCATTGGTGTCTGTGAAAGGAATAGTGCTCAACTATGTCAATGGGAGGAATATTGCCCCGAGGGCCGGATAAGGCAAGGTCTCAACTCACAGGAACCGAACTGAGACTGTCAATCTGCTGTAGGTCCCTCCCCGGTCACCAATTTTTTCTTGGTGTCAGGAAAACTAGTCAGAAGTGACTCATGCAGATAGCAGAGGAATGAAGCAGCAGACAGAAATAACACTCAGCGCTCTGGATTGAGACAATTACACACTATAGAGGGAATTGCTTTGTTCATATTTATGAATTTTACAACCACTTTAATTACTTGTGAACTGGTCCAAGTAGATAAACTTTGGGCTGGTGGCTCTTCTGCAGCAGATCACGTACATGTACGTGATCTGGCATTTCCTGGCAGGGGGCGCTTGCTGCCCCATCTGTGTTGTCATTTGCTACAGCACAAGCCGATCAGCAGGTCCCAGCCAATGCTTTATGGCCGGGACCTGCTGATCAGCTGAGTGAATGACAGAACAGAGCTCAGTGTTGACAAACAACACAGAGCTCTGTATGGACAGCTGTTTTTTCTCCTGCAAAGCAGGGGAGTAAAAACTGGCACATCGCTTAGTAAAAGCAGCACATACTACACACAGTACACATTGTTAGGCACAAAGTTAACCCTTTGATTGCCCCTAAATGTTAAACCCTTCCCCGCCAGTGTCAGTAGTACAGTGACAGTGTATAGTATTAGCACTGATCACTGTATTAGTGTCAATGGTGACGTCAGTGCCAGTTAGTCAGTTCCCACAAAGTGTCAGTTAGTGTAAGATTGCCTGTTGCACTATCACAGTACCACTGGAAGTCGCTGATTACCACCATTACTAGTATGAAAATGTATTAAATTAAAATTTCAGCATATATTTCATAGTTTGTAGGCACTATAACTTTCAAGCAAACCAATTAATATACACTTATTGGGATTTTTTTTAACCAAAGACATCTAGCAGAATATATTTTGGCCTAAATTTATGAAGAAATGTGATTTTTTTTTTTATTTTTACTGGATATGTTTTATAGCAGAAAGTAAATAAATATTTCATCTTTTAAGATTTTTTTTGTTTATATAATAAATAAAAAATCCAGTGGTGATTACATACTAACAAAAAACAGCTCTATTTCTGTGGAAAAGATTATATAAATGTCATTTGGTTTTAGCGTTGCACGACCATGCAATTACCAGTTAAAGTAGTGCAGTGATAAACAGCAAAAAATGGCCTGGTCATGGAGGGGGTAAAATCTTCTAGAGCTTACTTGGTAAAAGTTTCATATTTGTATGATAACTTTGCAATCATTAACCTATTTATGTACATATGAACCTGAGTTCTTCTGGTAAGAGAGGAATACCTCTTTCTGGTAGCTGTTATCTATATATTTTCTCAGGAAATGCAGATTTGGAATTCAAATGGAATTAAGAGGTTTGTATCTTGGAGTTATTGTTTTGTTGACATTCTTGTGATGCAAGATTAAAAATACATGTTTGCAATTTTGTTTGAACATACTGTCTTTGTAGCAACTATTTGCAGAGTGATCTGAAGAATAATCCATCTGAAATTCCCACTGCAGGTCCCTTATACAAAAAGTTGGCTCAAACTCCAAGCCCAACACCATATTTGTTCATCTCTGCTCAATATTTAAAATCTAAAAATATATCTATATTATGAAAATCTGTTCCAACACAAAAATACTCAGAGTCTCAGGTAAGAAGTGCACGGGTGTAGAATTGTGTGTATTTTTCTCATGACAACAAATCAGCTTCTCCTGTTGCTGTTGCTAGAGGCATTTAGAGTAAGTAATAAAATACTCATTGGTTGCCATGAGGGAAAGACAGACTATTCTTCCAGGCATACAAGTTATGCACATCGTTTATCCAAGGCTACAGTTTTATAAAGTTAAATGACTCAAAAATCCCATACTTCGTAGTGTACTTGTCTAATGAAGGGATGCAAAACACTTGTTACATGGAGTGTAAAGTTCCTTGAAAACCTAGAGCTATGTCTCTGGGATTGTCTATTTCCTGACTCCGGACAGAAAGACGTGTGGTAGCACATTACTTTTGGTAATAAATATCAATGAACACAACACAGAAATGGGAGTTCTTCAAAAAGACTGTATGTGAACACTCTGCAAAATATATTCCCATGGGCAACTTTAACTGGCTAAAAATCAAACCTATGTGGCTTACGGCCAAAGTTAAAAAGGCTATAGATAATAAAAAAAGAGATTTTATTCAATATAAAAATGAGGAACGCTATAATCGTTTAAACATTACAAGGAATATAACAGAATATGCAAAAAGGAAATCAAGGCAGCAAAAATGGGCAGCACAGTGGCTAAATGGTTAGCACTTCTGCCTGGCAGTACTAGGATCGTTGGTTTGAATCCCAGCCACGGCACCACCTGCCTGGAGTTTGCATGTTCTCCCTGTGCCTGCGTGGGTTTCCTCAAGGTACTCCAGTTTCCTCCCACCTCCAAAGACATGCTTGTAGGTTAATTGGTTCCTGTCCAGGGGAAGACTGACAATTCATGGGGCCCCCGGGCAATAGGGGATCATGGGGCCCCTGTGTCCTTGCCCAAACTCAAAAAAGCCTATGAAAAAGGTGCATCTCATGGGGCCCCCTACTGACCCCAGGCCCTCGGGCAGTGCCTGAGTTTCCAAATGGTCAGTCCGCCCCTGTTCCTGTCTAAATTGTCCCTAGTATGTGTATGAATGAATGTAAGTTAGGGACCTTAGATTGTACACTCCTTGAAGGTTAGGAACTGATGTGGATGTACAATATATATGTGTAAAGCACTGCGTAAATTGATGGCGTTTTATAAGTACCTGAAATAAATAAATAAAATAAAAATTGAAAACAAATGACAGATTGCATAAGTTAGCAGAACCAACCCCAAAAATTCTTCAAATATATTAATAGTAAAATGGTCAGGACCAAGCATGTAGGCCCTTTACAAAATAATCTAGAGTGGGTGACTGGGGACAAAAAGAAGGAAATTTATTAAATACCTTCTTCAGTTCTGTGTATGCAAAGGAGCATGGGGGAGCTCTTGTCCATAATGGACATGGTATTGACACAGCTCCAGATGATCCACATTGGCTCACAACTGATATGATCCAAAAATATTTAGACAGAATAAAGGTGACTAAAGCACCTGGACCGGATGGCATACACCCACGGGTCCTTAAAGAATTGAGCTCTGTCATTTCAAAGCCATTGTTTCTAATATTCAGGGACTCTTTAATGACTGGCATAGTGCTATTGGATTGCTGTTCCTCTGTCCAGTCTTGGAGCTATCATGTTTTTATCACATTGTGTGTAAAGGATTTCAAAAAAGGATTTAATCTACTACATCGCTGTCTGTGCGGCCAACCATTTTGTCTTTTCACCACTGGATTGGCGTAAAGGCCAATGTGGTGCCAATATTTAAAAAGGGGTCTAAATCTTTACCAAGTAATTATAGACCTGTTAGTTTAACTTCTATAGTTGGGAAGATACTGGAGAGTTTAATAAAAGACCACATAGATGAGTTCTTGCTGGAAAAAATATTTTAAGCAACAGAAAGCATGGATTCATGAAAGAAGTTGTCAAACAAATCTGATTTATTTTTATGAGGAGGTGAGCAAAACCGTGGACAGAGGGGTGGCGGCGGACGTGGTATACTTGGATTTTGCAAAAGCATTTGACACAGTTCCCCACACAAAGCTAATGTGTAAGATAAAGTCTACAGGCTTGAAAAAAATCTGTATGTAAATGGGAAGAAAACTGGCTAAAAGATCGTATTCAGAGAGTAGTGCTTAATGATTCATACTCTGAATGGTCTAGGGTTGTCAGTGGTGTACCCCAAGGTTCAGTGTTGGGACCCTTACTTTTTAATATATTTATAAACGATATAGGGTCTGAGATTAAAAATTCCATTCAATCTTTGCAGATGACACCAAGCTGTGCAGTGGAATAACGTCCTTACAGGATGTCTTCAATTTACAAGCTGACCTCAATGCACTGTTTAATTGGGCAACTATGTGGCAAATGAGATTTAATGTTGATAAATGTAAGGTTATGCACTCGGGGGCTAAGAATATGCATGCATCATACATACTATGGGGGTACAACTGGGGGAATCAATGGTGGAGAAGGATCTGGGTGTTTTGGTAGATCACAAGCTTAATAATGACATGCAATGCCAAGCTGCTGTTTCTAAAGCGAAGAAAATCCTCTCTTGGTTTAAAAGAGGTATAGACTCCAAAGAGAGAGAGATATCATATTACCCATGTACAAATCATTAGTAAGACCTCATCTGGAAATTGCAGTTCAGTTTTGGGCACCAATTCACAAAAAGAACATTGGGGAACTGGAGAAACGGCAGAGAAGGCCAACAAAACTGACAAGAGGTATGGGAGGAGCTCAGCTATGAGGAAAGATTAGAGGAACTGAATTTATTCTCTCTTGAGGAGATTAAGGGGAGATATGATCAACATGTATAAATACATCAGTGGTTCATATAGTGAACTCGGTGTTCACTATATGAACCACTGAAAATGTGGTTCTTGCCAGCTCAGTGGATTACTTTAAAAAAGGCCTGGATTATTTCTTAGATACACAGAATATAACTGGAAACTAACATTTATAGGTAAAGCTGATCCAGGGAATAGCCTATTGGCTCTCAGGGGATCAGGAAGGAATTTTTTTCCCCTGCAGGAGCAAATTGGAATATGCTTTGCTGGGTTTTTTTGCCTTCTTCTGGATCAAATGTGGATATAGGATTAAAACTTTTTTTTATGGTTGAACTGGATGGACCTTTGTCTCTTTTCAGCCAGACAAAAAGGTAACTATGTAAAATACTCGTAAATCTTGACTTTTATTTTCCTCTTTCCCATCTGTCTGATGACAAAAATTTTAGGATATTTTACAATCATCACACTAAACTTACAGGAACCAGCATTAGTCTAAAAAATCTAATTAATAATATTCATCACCATGTTAAGATATAAACAGTTTGCCTCTACAAACTGTTAATATGGTGAATATCCACAATATAATCATGTGAACATTTGGGCTCTATTAGGTAAGGCAAAAGTGTGCTAATAGTATTTTTTAGAAATACAGCTTAAACTTCAGCAGATAGCTGAGTAAATTGTGTGGAAGTCCACATGCCAACAAACCAGCAAGTGTACTGCAATTACATATACTGTAAGACTTTTTAGATGCTGGCTTTAAATCCTTTTAGGGTTCAATATCTCATCAGGATATCCCATTGTGCTGCATCTGTGATAAGAAAACAAATAAGAAATATTTACACATAAAATCTTCATCTTTAATTAACAGAACATTCAAAAGGAACATTATTTAATGTAGAACAATAAAAATTCACAGTTCCTGAACATTTGTTATCATTTAACAAATAATTAAAGGATGAGCATCCATAAGGAATAATTTGCAATACAAGGTTTTCATAACAAAAAATAAATAAAATAAGAAAGAAAATGAAAACATTCACAACATATTAAATAAAACTAATTCCCACAATGGTATCTGTAAGTCATTAAAAATCATCTGTATAGAAGATAACCTGGATTTGGTATCCCAAAGTGGGCTGGAGGTCAGTATCTGATGGTTTCTTAAAAAATCTGATGTAAAGTAACAATACATTATGAGCTGATGAACTAGAAACTCAAAAATACATTGAATTCATGTCTATGATCTTTATTTTTTTAAACGGTGATGTATGTCTCTACCTGTTTACCATTGTTGCACAACATTCCCATTTCTGCAGAGTCATCAAAGATTTGCCAGGATGTGATAGCTTAAAAAGTTTTGGGAAAGTATTCATTAAAGGAAAAATACAATGGCTTGGGGGCTTGTTTTTTTTTATAAAATGTGTTATAACTATATAAATAATTTTTGCGTCACAAATAAATATTCAATACATAAATAAGGATTGCCAAACCACTACTAGTCATCTACAGAGACAACACAACACTAGTTGTCCCTTTTAAGACACTTTGGGGCCAACTTATAAAGCATGGGAATGGCTACCTCAACACGATGCATGTAATGCAGGGGCGGACTGACCATTTGAGCACTCGGGCACTGCCCGAGGGCCCAGGGTCAGTAGGGGGCCCCATGAAATGCCCCAGGTACATTTTTATAGGCTTTTTTTTAATGTGGGCAAGGACATAGGGGCCCCATGATTCCCTATTGCCCGGGGGCCCCATGAGTTGTCGGTCCGCCCCTGATGTAATGTGACATAGGGGTTGAACTACTAAAACTAGAGAGTGCAAAATCTGGTGCAGCAGTGCATGGTAACCAATCAGCTTCTAACTTCAGCTTGTTTAATTAAGCTTTGAGATAAAACTGGAAGCTGATTAGTTTCCAGGCATTGCTGCACTCTCCAGTTTTAGTAAATCAACCCAAAATGGATTATTGTGTTAACCGTACAAGTGTGCAGCCATCCTTAATATACATAGCATGGGCACATTAAGACTGTAAATAACACATACTGTATGTATACTAGCTTTTGGCCAGAATTTTAGGCTGACCATATACAGCGATCTGATTGTACAATCTCGGCACAATTTCCTTTAGATTTACCAAAATTATGTAATATGAGGACAAACCTAAGCAATATATTCAATTATTATAAAATCAGGTAGATTCATGCAGTACGTAGATCTAAAGGAGATTGTACAATTAGATTATGCAGTGTATGGTAAGCCTTAGAGCGAGCTGCTTTTCCAGATGCACTGTTGTGTTCAAAAGTCTGCATACACTGGCACAAATCATGAAATTTTGGCATTGATATTGAAAATATGACTGATCAAAACATTATCTTTTATTTAAGGATAGATCATATGAACCCATTTATGATTACACAGTTGTTTGGCTCCTTTTTAAATCATAATGATAATAGAAATCACCCAAATGGCCCTGATCAAAAGTTCACATACCATGGAATGTTTGGCCTTGGTACAGACACACAAGGTGACACATTCAGGTTAAAATGACAATAAAGGGTTTATTTCCCACATCTGTGGCATTTTAAATTGCAATTAGCATTTGTGTATAAATAGTCAATGTGTTTGTTAGCTCTCACATGGATGCACTGAGTAGGCTAGATACTGAGCCATTAGGAGCAGAAAAGAACTGTCAAAAGACCTGTGTAACAAGGTAATGGAACTTTTTCGAAATGAAAAGGATATAAAAAGATATCCAAAGCCTTGAATATGCCAGTCAATACCGTTAAAATCACCTAAAATTCGGGGATCTCTTAATACCAAGCCAAGGTCAGGTAGACCAAGAAAGTTTGCAGTCACAACTGCAGGAAGTATTGTTCGGGATACAAAGAAAAACCCACAGGTAACCTAAGGAGAAATACAGGCTGCTCTAGAAAAAAATGGTGTAGGTGTTTGAAGGAGCACAATGAGACAATACAAAAATGAGCTGAATGATCAAGTTGCCAGAAAGAAGCCTTTAAAGCAGGTGCCTTCCGAGAGCAATTCATATGATGTCCACCTGGAACAGTGAATATCCCACCCAGCCGTCATTTGACGGCCAGATGAGAAGTGCTTAAGGTTCAGACTCTCTCTTGTGAGGAGAAAGAGAGAGAAGCGCCGCTGCAGATGGTCACAGTGTTGGATCGAGATAGGACTCAGGTTTTTTTAACCTTAATGCAGGGTATGCAATAAGATAAACACTGGTCTACCTTAATAACCACTTAAGTGACAATTAGGGCTCGTTCACACTTGACTGTTTTTCCAACTCTTGCCAAACGCCCCTATAGCGCTTGACAAGCTTTGGTCCAGCGTTAGCGGAGCATTTTTAACGCTCCTCAAACAGTCCCCAAACAGTCCCATGCGCGGTTTAGCGGCGGTTGCTAGGCATTTGCCAAGCATTAAAAACGCCCCACAAATGCCTATAATGAAGTTTGAATGGTGTTAACGCTCCGCAAACGCTCCGCAACCGCGTCGCAACCACACTGCAAACGCCAGCGGGGCATTTGTGGAGCGGCACCATAGACTTGAATAGGAGGCTTCAACTCCTCCTGACTCAACCAGAGGCATCCGTTTTGCCGCAATGCGACACAGCATGACGCTAATGCTCCCGTTTGAACAGCACTGTGTGCTGCAATGTGCAGAATTTTCCCAGGCGTTTGGAAAACGGTAAAAACTCTTCCCAAACGCCTGTCTACCGCTTGCTAACAAGGCTTGTGTGAACGTAGCCTTAGAGAAAAGAATTAGATTGGTTAGGGATTCTTATTAAATTACAATACATAGTTCTCTGGTTGCAAAAAAAAAAAAGTGGTATAAAAGAATTGCCTCTCTTTAGATACGTACTATAATCTCAAATTAATTAAATTATGAGTATTAAAACAGTAACGGAAAAATTATTTTAAATGCAAATATTTAAGTAGAATGATAATCTACTGTAGGTTTATTGAAAAATAAATAAATAAATAAATAAAGCACCATGTTTTCACTGCAATATAATATTTCTAAGATTAAACATTATAAAATAATTGAAAAAATTACCTAAAAACAAATCAGAGTACAGTCTAATTGTTGTACTGGCAGCCTATTGCACAAGTATGTGATTTTAGTATTTTAGGTTTGAACGGCATTCAATCCGCATGTGAAATAACATTGCTTCCTATGGTGCCTGTTCACATACAGTATGTCCAGTGCACTGGCAGTGCAGATTCAGTGTTGATTGAAAAAGAGTCCTGTTCCTGATTTCTGAGCAGTGTGGTCTAGTTCAAGTGCAGATTACAGACTCATTGATTTCTATAGGAATTGCTTCTGAATCACACTTCATGAATTTGTGAACACAATTCCAGAACGGTTTTCTCTCTTCAAATCCTGACCTGAACTAGACCTGAATCGCTAAATGACTGCTTTTCATTCGCACTGAAACTAGAGCTGTCAAGCCGCACCGCACATGTGTGAATTGGCACTGACTGTTACGTTTGTAGATGGGCACAGGCAAGAAGTCTGTGGCCAAAGAGTGAAACAGAAGCATAGTCAGGAGTATAGCCAAAGCACATTGGGCTTTTCCTAGAGCAAATGTATATGAACAACAAAATGTCCTAGGCTTTATTATATCAATTGAATTAAATACCTTCTACATTAGAAGAAACGTAGAAGACACTATCTTGTAAATATGTTACAAATAAGTGTAGTAGCTAAAGAAGGTGCAGAAGTTGGTTTAACAATTACATTTACACACTACTGAGTTTCATAGTTACATTATTATTATTATACAGTATTTATATAGCGCTAAAAGGTTTGCTCAGCGCTGTACATTATAGTGGGGGACAGTACATGAGACAATACAGTAACAAAACAAAACACGAGGGGGTCAAGGGACCTGCTCTTTCGAGCTTACAATCTAGGAGATTATAAGGTAGGTTAAAGTGTTACTAAACCCAGGATCCTGCATTCACTCTATCTGCTCTCCCACAGTACACAGAACATGGAAGTGCAATTATTTTAGTAAATATAAACTGCTAAATACCTTTTCTCATCAGCAGTATATAGCAGTCTTGTGACTTCTATCAGTGTCAAGCTGAGCACATGTTAAAGTTTGTAGGAGGAGTTTTCTTTCTGTTCTAGGAGGATGCAAAACCCCTCACCCTCTCTCTGGACAGTGCTGATTGGCCCTGTGCTGATCACATGCACTCTCCCCAAAAAAAAAAACTTCAATACAATACACACCAAACTGAGCATGTGCATGTGGCTACGGGTTCAGTCTGTCTTATCAGGTGGACATTTGAAGAAAAGGAGGGGCAGAGACGTCAGGCTCAAACGGCCTTTCTACACTATGCAGAGGATTAACCCCTTAGGTTCCACAGTGAGTATAACAAGCATGCTTTACTGCATATACAGACTGATTTTACTGTTGTGGGTTTATTATTATTATTATACAGGATTTATATAGCACCAACAGTTTGCTCAGAGCTTTACAATATAACAGGAGACAATACAGCAACAATACAGTTCAATACAAGAGGGATAGGAGGGCCCTGCTCTTTGGAGCTTACAATCTAGGAGGGAGGGGCTAGTGGTACAAAAGGTAATAACTGTGGGGGATGGATTGGTAGGAAGAGTAGAAGATTCCATTATTAGTTGAGGGCAGGATAGGCTTCCCTGAAGAGATAAGTTTTCAGAGATCGCCTAAAAGTGAGCAGAGTAGGCGATAGTCTGATAAATTGGGGTAGAGAGTTCCAGAGGATGGGGGAGGCTCTGGAGAAATCCTGGAGATGACCATGGGAGGAGGAGGCAAGGGAGCTAGAGAGCAGGAGGTCATGCGAGGAGCAGAGAGGACGGTTTGGGTGATATTTATTGACAAGATTGCTAATGTTTAGTAACACTTTAAGGAAAGACATGCTATTAAAGTTTAACTCCATGAAAAAAAAGAAAAACTTGCATCATCCAAACTCTTAGGCCTGGTTCACACCGGCATGTTCCTGTGCGATTCCCATGAGTGCAGTGAGATATGATTTGAACCCATTTACTTTGAATGAGCACGATTGCAGAAAAGGTAGCACATGCACTAGTTTAAAAAACACACTGCAACCAGATTGCATGGTACCATGCGATCCGGTGCAGGAAAACCCTTTGCGGTTGCGATCTTCATTTGGGGTATTGTGGACCTAACATTGACATCTGCTGCAGATCGCAACTGCAGTGCGTTTTGAATGCGGTGCAGGAAATGCACATGGTACGCAAGTTTCCCACACCGCTTCCTGGTGGGAATAGGCTCCTGTTCACATCAGTAAGCGATGCAGGAAGCACGCAGTGCATTTGCCTGCACCAGCTTGCATGGTATAGAAGTACTATGTTATCTAGTTGCAGTGCATTTCCCAAAAAAGTGCATTCAATTTATTGGGCTAAAATCGCACCACACTGAATCACGTGTGAATCGCATTCCTGTGCGATTCCTAGTGTAACTCAACTTCTAGAGGAGGGAAAACAAAATTTTAGAAAGCTTTGCTTTGATAATGGGAAAAATCCCTTCATGACCCCTGAATGAGACGGGATAACTACCTGGATCAACAAAGTATTACTCATGGGCATAAGGGATTTCAGAAGTGCAATTTTTTTAAGCAAATCACTGAGGGTTTATTTACACCTATTGTATTATAGTGCCTTCACTTTGAATGGCACTACTAATTTTCACTGTTGAAACTAGTACCCAACTGATGTGACTAGGGGCGGACTGACCATTTGGAAACTCGGGCACTGCCCGAGGGCCCGGGGTCAGTAGGGGGGCCCATGAGATGCCCCTGGTACCTTTTTCATAGGCATTTTGAGTTTGGGCAAGGACACAGGGGCCCCGTGATCCCCTATTGCCCGGGGGTCCCATGAGTTGCCAGTCCGCCCTTGGATGTGATGCAGAAGCGTTGCAACAAACTGCAGTGCATGGCAAGTGATAGCAAAAATTTTGCGACATTTCTGATTTTTGGGACATTTTGGTGTGTTGGAGGCCCATTGTTTCTAATGGACTGCCTTAATGAGCAAAAAAAAAAAATGGCAGTGCTTACATCTGCCAATGCCTGAAGTAGCATCATGACATCGCTTCCGGCCTTCCAGGGTCCTAGAGATGGCTGGGTACCATATGGTCCATGGCCAGTTCTATGGTAAACTGGCGCTGCCAGGAGACCAGTTATCCGGCTTCCCGATTGCACGGGAGAGCACAGAGAAGCCCCGGTGAGTGGAGGGAGGTGCTGGGAGCTAATGAGCTGCTGGGATGGCTTTTACATTGTAGTGAATCGTCGGCTGAAGAAAAAGATATCTGGATGAAGCTTGTAGTTGCAAGCATCATCCAGATATCTCCACTCAAAGTTACATAGTTATATAGCTAGTCTGGCTAAAAAAAGACAAAAGTCCATCCAGTTCAACCATTAAACAAAGTTCACAACGTCATATGACGTCATGTGGGCTGGAAGTGGTTAAGATTGAAAACAATATACATTGAGCAGAATTGAACTGGATGGACATGCGCAGTACACCACAAGGCACCTACAATAAAGCACACTCCAATGCACAAATGTGTTGGAAAAAATGATGCATGTGCTTTTTTTTCCTGCATTGTTTTGACAGTCTATACAAAATGAATGAGCTGCATTAAATTGTATCTAAACCCAAGAACAAAAATATAATACATTTCAGCATACTAGTCCTTAGATGTGGTGTCTGCTTTTGTTTTCCTTTATTCAGGCTTTTCTTTTCTTTTCACCTGATGATCCTACCAGTACACACTTCCTGTTCTAATGTAACATCAATCACTTACAGTACTGTATGTATAGAAGAGCAGCATTGTCACCCTAGAACCCTAGAACACCCTAGGACTACAGAATATCTCCTCCTTTCCTACTCTCTATAACATGGGGATGAGATGTTTCGCAGGTCACAGAGAATAACTAGTGGGAACTGATAACTTTGCTTGAAATTTGAGTTTAGTACACAGAACGTTAGAAGAACACTGGAGTTCTGGCAGAATCAACTGGTATTTTTCTGTGCAGAAAATGTACTTAGCCTGAGAAAAGAAAACTAATGCAGTCAACAAATCTAAGAACCAAAAGCTGAAATAAATAAAAGTGGTCCAGCCAGATTGATTTTTCTATTTTTTTTACATAGAGCAGGGAAGAGTTAGCACTTCTGTCAGGTTTTTACTGCTATCCATGGCCCCGTAAAAGAGATTTACCCTCACTTCCTGTCCTGCTGACATTTCACCAGACAGGAAGCGAGAAAAGCTCTCTAACAGCATCACAATGGTATTTTTTTTTAGCAGAGTAGGAGAATATTAGAACCTCTGTCAGACTTTATATCTTTATCTGTGTTCCTGTTGTGGATTTTTCCTACCCCAAACCCCAGATCTCTCCATAAAGAGGACTTGTCATTCCTTATTCCTATTACAAGGGATGTTTACATTTTTTGTAATAGGAATAAAAGTGATTAAATCATTTGGTCCTCCTCCAGACTCTACACTTTCTTCTTCCCAGCTCCACCCCCAGCTTCTTCCTGGTAGCAGCACAAGGTAAGGGTGATGCAGTGTGATGCAGGGAAGGGTGGGGGGACTCTTGCCTTCTTATGGGGGCTCTTGACATCTAATGAAAGGGGAAGTGGGGTGCTCTGGACATCTGCTTATAATTATTTCCACAGGAAACTTTATTGGAGACTTCTCAGAAAGAACTCCATGGCAGAACCATGTTCTGTCTGAGTAGTCTCCAATAAGGTTTCTTGTGGATGATACCAGCGGCTAGCTACCCTCCTTTTCAGACTTGCATCATCTGCTACAGGACTAAGGCTCTGTGCCGGCCGGCACCTGCCCATCACAGCTTGGGTCTTAAGTTATACCTAAAACCTGTAATAATCGAATGCAGAGGCAATAATTTCATATGATAAAGGGTAGATACATTTATTTAGTCCTACAGATGCAACTGAACCTTTCAGGGCATAATCCTGATGTGGCCCCAATGAAATTGAATTCGACACCCCTGGATTAGGGCATCAATTTATATTTAAGATTGTTTAACCATACCCAATATTTCTTCTAAAGCTAACATTTTCATCAAAATGCTCAATTCGCATGTCTAAATTTAACATACTGTAGGTGTGAAGTTGTTTTTTCATCACATTAAATATTTAACAATCGTTTAACCATTACATGAGTTTTATTCTGAGAATTTATAGAGCCTAAATTGACAGTTTGCAGAATCAGTTTATCGTCAGTTAGAAGTTAGCAAAAAAGACCGTTAAATTAAATGTAAAGTGCAGGCAATAGAAAATTAAAACTAACCTTGCAAAGAAAGCCTTTGTAAGCTGAAAATATTTTGGATCAGAAAATTTTACAAATGTTACATAAATAGTGATATGTCATTGTTTATTTCTCCTAATGAAGAGGCTAAGTATTAAAATGCCAAAACATACCCAGGAAATAAAAGGTTTAATTTATAAAAGCAGCAATTATGTTTTAACTTTTTTTTAATTACCGTATTTTCCGGCGTATAAGACGACTGGGCGTATAAGACGACCCCCCTACTTTTCCTGTTAAAATATAGGGTTTGGGCTATACTCGCCGTATAAGACTACCCCCCTCTTCCAACCAATCACGGCAAGCAATGTACCAGTATTTTCTGTGCACACTGTGCACACTGCATACAAAGCCTGCTTGGATTGGGTGGGTCAGCTCTCCCTGCCTGCCCAGCCCTGCCTGTCTCCAAGATACCATAAATTGCACAGAACTGCCACAGACATTATAATATTAATAATTACCGTATCTCATAGAAGTTAAGGGGACAAGGTCGGATGCAGCAGTACCATACCGGTACTTCCGAGCTGACACTTCTGCACATGTCTAGGGCAGCAGTAGACGATCACTGATCACCATTCCTCGCAGAACTGCATGAGACGTCGGATGCAGCCGTTCAGTGCTCGATTGATCGTGACTGAAACTGTGACATGCGCAGAATCACTGTGTATCTCTTCTCTGCATATCACAGTTTCAGTCAAGCTCAATCGAGCACTGCTGCATCCGACGTCTCATGCAGTTCTGCGAGCTACGGTGATCCGCGATCGTCTACTGCTGCCGAAGACATGCGCAGTAGCGTCAACCCGGAAGTACGGTAAGGTTTCAGCACAGCACCCGGCGTATAAGACGACCCCCGACTTTGTAGACGATTTCCAGGGGTTAAAATGTCGTCTTATACGCCGGAAAATACGGTATATTTTCTGCAAATGCTTTCAACATATTCCTGTTTGCACAATATATAGCTTTGTACTGGACATACTGAATTTCAGATGAAACTATTCCTTAGTTGTTTATGTGACTGATGATCACCCATAGTAGGCTTCATCCCAGAGGCTAACCAAAGGCCTTATATATCTGCCAGGCTCATCCACCTCACCAACAGCTCTGTTTCCGCCACCCCCCTCTGCCAATCCCTCCACTGGCTTCCAATTGCGCAACGGATTAAATTCAAAATCCTAACACTGACGTACAAAGCTGTCCACCATACTGCCCCGAACTACATCACTTACCTAATATCCTGCCCAGCACGCACACTCCGCTCCTCACAAGACCTCCTCTCTAGTTCCCTGGTCTCCTCCTCCCATGCATGCCTCCAGGACTTCTCCAGGGTGTCACCCATCCTCTGGAACTCCCTGCCCCAACCCATCAGATTATCACCTACTCTCCCCTCCTTTAGGCGCACCCTGAAAACCCACCTCTTCAGGGAAGCCTACCCCACACCCTGCTAACTTGCTGACCTCCTCCACTCTTCCTACCACTCCATTCCCCACAGCTTTATCCTCCTGTGCCACCATCCCCTCCCTCCTAGATTGTAAGCTCGAAAGGCCCTCAATTCCCTCATGTTTTCCATTGTATTGGTATTGTTCTGTCACATGTTCTGTCCCCCTTTGTAATGTACAGCGCTGAGCGAACTATTTGCGCTTTATAAATACTGTATAATAATAATAAATAATAATAATCTGCACGCTGAAAATGAAAAAGCAAGCAAGCATGATTTTGCCAGTTTGGTTCTCTCCTTTTTTCCCCCATAAAACAGTGAGATAAGTCCATGTTTAGACTAAAATATGTGTGTGGTATCAGCTTATTAGATATTTTATTCCTCATATTTTACTTTATTGAAACCAAAATGTTGTACTTTACGTGTACTACTTCACATCTCAAACATTACATAAAGAATATTTGTAGGAATCAATGAAAATGATGAGGTAATGCTCTTATCTAATGTAAATGTATCTATCTTGTTTGTTTCAATACACATGCATAATAGGCAGAGTAACCAAATCCCTCCAAAGGCCTTTTTTCTGATTAAATAAAAACATGTTGCTTCCTACTGTATTTGCACCACATCAGGGGAACATTTAATAACTTTTGACAATCTGCATGTATTCTTCCAGGTTTGATAAACCACAATCATATTCAAACACCTGATCCTCAATAAATGTGGCTAAATATTGACCTTCAGCTTACTAGCAAGTACATTGTGATTGTCCCAGGCCAAATTACTTTGCAAAAATTGTCCTAGATGTTTTCTTCGCAGGGAGCAGTTATTTTCTCTGGATGTTTAGAATGATGCTAAGGTTTTTGTAGACTTTATTGCACATGTGCATGGAGAATAGAAGGGAGGGTGGAGGAGACATAGGATACACATTGGCTTCTATACAAACACAGTGGGGTTTATTTACTAAAGCTGGTTTACTCAGAATCTGGAGCACTTGTACATGGTAGACAATCAGCTTCTAACCTCAGGTTGTTTAATTAAACTTTAGCAATAAAAAATAAGCTGATTGGTTTCTATGCAGAAGTGCAGGAGATTCTGAGTGAACCAGCTTTAGTAAATAAACACCAGTCCTTTGATCTTCTGTGTGTCTTTCTAACCTTCCTTTGTGACTCTGACAACTGAAGGTGTAGTGGTTTCTCAGTCTTAGTATTCAAGCAGGACAGCTTGGAAAGGTTCCTGCGTTGCGTTCCTACCAGTCAGTCACTCACCACCTCCTTGTGGGGAACAACCATCTCTAGGACCAAAGTAGCATTCGATGGCAGCCAGTATCATCAAGGGGTCCTCCCAGGAGAGAAAAAGCACTAAACCCAGGAGCTGAATCGTTAGGGATATTGCTCCTGCTACAAAGTGCTTCACAGGAGTACCCTGTAAGCAGAGCACTGTACACATAATCTGGAATGATGCTTCCACATTCTTTTTACATAGGAAGTGATCATGGCTGTGGGCAGGGCACCCGATGCCGGCTGTCACTGCGACAGGAGCTCTGTGTGTGGGCAAACTGTGGCTTCTTCAGTGTGTGGCTGCATTGCTTTCCTTTTTGACATGAACTCTCCTTTCTCACTGGCTCAAGCAAGGCTATGCAACAATACCTAATATTTCATTGTGGGATGTGCTCTGCCATGATGATGGTTCCTGATTGGCCAGTGCTATTGTCAATCATATGTCATCATCATGCAGAGCACAAGCCACAGTGGTGAAAGACTTATTCTTGAATTGCACTGCTTCACTTGGTGAGAGAGAAGAGTTCATGTCAGAATGGTAAAGTCCACAGACTAACAATGCTTGAACATGCCCAGCAGACAAAGTGGTTCCTAAATCCCATACATAACATTTGTTACTGTGTAGGAGTCAAATTCATTTTAAATAGCTCCCCCAATGCACTCAGGCAATGCCCCCCTGAACTTCAGCATTCCTGAACACATAATAGTGTGGTGCATTGTGCTAAAAAAAAAAAAAGGTTACATAAAATATTAAATATGACCTTTTGGACAAACATAATAAATGCACATTTTTTTGCAGGTAAAAAAATGTGCATTTATTATTTTTGTCCAAAGGAACTTGGAAAGCTTTGCACCAGCAATCAGTGGACCGCTGATGCCATGTACGGTCAAGCAGATATTCTGACAGGAAGCCATGGAGCGCCGTAGTAGTTCATTAAAAACTAGAAGCCCACAGCTGCTAAGACTGCCGGACTTGTAGGCACTCATTCACAGAACTCTGTGAATGAGTGACGCAGTAATTTGGGTGAAGCCCCACACGGCCACGCTGTTTTCAAATCTTACAGATAGTACGGGGAAACTTCTCCCTGTATTATCTGTCGGTGGGAGGGGCGCTGCTGCAGCTATGGGAACATGTTACATGTTCCATCCTAAAAACGGGTGGAACATGTAACATGTTCCAAAGGTGAACTTATCCTTTAAGTATATTTGCATTGGCAGGGTGTGTTAACGCACTATAAAGAAGTAAATAGTCCCTAAAAATCATATATTACTTTTTATAACACAGCACACCACAATGCAAAGCATATTTGTTGTGGTGTTCTGCAGTGTTGGTTTGTTGACTACTACTGTAATAGTACATTAGGATGCCATTCAAAATAATGGCATTACAACATGCACAGCAGCGCATCCATCAAGCTGTTGTGTTATGTGTTACCCCAACACAAACAAAAATAGGCTCTTAATGTTGCATTAACAATTTAAAGAAAGTGTTCCTGGGTTCATCACAATGTAATGTCCTAATGACAAATTTGCAAAAAAGAAGTTATTGTGTATACCTCCAGACATGCTGGGAGCCGCAATAAAGATTGACCAACACTGCCCTAAGGCCTAATATACAGTTAGGACCATATGTATTTGAACACAGGCGCAATTTTTGTTTTTTTCAGGTATTTACCAAAACATATTCAAGCTATAGTTATATCATGGATATGGGCTGAAAGTGCACACTCTCAGGTCTAATTTGAGGGTATGTACATCCAAATTGGAGGAAGGGTTTAGGAATTACAGCTCTTAAGAGTAGCCATCTCCACTTTTTTCAAAGGACCAATAGTAAATGGACAAATGAATATAATCATAAATAAAATGTTCATTTGTAATATTTTGTTGAGAATCCTTTACTGACAATGACTGCCTGGAGTCTTGAACCCATGGACATTACCAAAGACTGGGTTTCCTCCTTTCTGATACTTTGCCAGACTCTAACTGCAGCTTTCTTCAGTGCACATGTCTTCAGTGCATGTGTAATGCATGCTCAATGGGGTTGAGATCAGGTGATTGACTTGGCCATTGCAGAATATTCCACTTCTTTTCCTTCAAAAGCTCCTGGGTTGCTTTTGCAATGTGTTTTGGATCTTTGTTTGTGTGTACTGTTAAGCGCAGTCCAATCAGCTTTGCTGCATTTGGCTGAATCTGGGCTGACAATATATCTCTAAATGCTGTAGAATTCATCCGGCTGCTTCTGTCTTCTGTCACATCATCAATAAACACCAATGAACCAGTGCCACTGGAATCCACGCATGCCTATGCCATCACACTGCCTCCACCATGTTTTACAGATGACATTGTGTGCTTTGGATCATGAGCTGTTCCAAGACTTCTCTAAACTTTCCTTCCAGTCATTCTGGTACAGATTAATCTTAGTTTCATCCATCCAAAGAATGCTTTTCCAGAACTGGTCTGGCTTTTTTAGATGTTTTTTGGCAAAGCCTAATCTGGCTTTTCTATTCTTCAGACTTATAAATGGTTGCACTTTGTGGTGAACCCTCTGTATCTGCTCTCGTGAAGTCTTCTCTTGATTGTAAACTTTGAGACTTTGACAATGATATGCCCACCTCCTAGAGAGTGTCCTTCACTTTTCTGGATGTTCTGAATGGGTTTTTCTTTACCATAGAGAGGATCCTGTTATCATCTACCACTGTTGTCTTCTGAGGACGTCCATGCCTTTTTATTTTGTTGATCTCACCAGTGCATTCCTCTTTCCTCAGAATGTACCAAACTGTTGATTTGGCCACTCCTGGTGTTGCTGCTATCTCTCTGATGGATTTGTTTCATTTTTGAATCCTTACAATGGCCTGTTTCACTTGCATGGACAGCTCCTTTGAATGCATGAGGTAGGTTCACAGCAATAGATTCCAAATGCAAATACCACACTTAGAATCAACTCCAGACCTTTTACCTACTTACTTGATGAAGAAATAACAAAGAAGTAGCCCACACCTGGCCTTGAAACACCTTTTGATTCAACTGTCCAATTACTTTTGGTCCCTTGAAAAAGGGGGGGGTGGCTACTCTTAGGAACTGTAATTCCTAAACCCTTCCTCCAATTTGGATGTACATACCCTCAAATTAAACCTGAGAGTGTGCACTTTCAGCCCATATCCATTATATAACTATAGTTTGAATATGTTTAGGTAAATATCTGAAAAAAAACTTAAATGTTGCCTGTGTCTAAATATATATGGCGCTAACTGTAAATCAGGTAGTACACTTGTACAGGTATTGTCAGAGGGGAAAGTCCAGGAGGGAAGAATGTGTGCCAGTAAGTGTCTCAGATATTTAATAACACTACAACATGCCCATCAAAGCCTGCTGCTTGGCCAGGCAATACATATCCACAGACCTACATCTATAGCACACCCTGCTGGAAGGCATGCTTAGAGAACACTAACAGACATGCAGCTACGCTGACTAAAACTCTTTACAAAATCACAAAACTACAAAAAGGTAAAATCCCAACACTATTTTTTTTTAATTCATTAATGTTTTTAACAAATAAGAATTAAAATCCGCTATAGAAGCACAATGAGTACAGATTCTCCACATTTTTAGAACAAGGATATCATCATAAACATGACAAGTCTCCCAAACTGTCCCTTGGTCATACTGGCACTTGGTCATACTGCCTATAAACATCAGATGGCAAGCCATCTGTGCCTGGCGGGGTGGTTGCCAATGCTGTTGCTTTTTCCTCAAGGGCAATTGGGCAATTAAGTGCCCTGAAGTCTGCTGGAGATGCCCTATGAAAGGGTCGGTCTTCCAAAAACTGAAGTAGTTCTCCATTATCTGGCAATACCTTAGAGGTATAGTGTCACCCTGTACTAGATTTGAAAAACCCTCTCCTAGTGGATGAATGTAAATAATAAAATGTGTTTTATCAGTAAGGCAAGCTTGGAAACCCTGAAATAACTGAGCTTTTAAATGTAATAAACAGCTACCAGTTGGAGAAATTCTGCCTGGACTCCATGGCGATACGCTTGGCTTTATAATACCTTTTCTCTGCCAAAGATCCCACCAGTTGGGTCAGTTTTCCGCGACAATCTTCCAGTACTGTAAAAATGTAACACATGCAGAGACACATACACATTAGGTTCAGTTCAGAAAAATAAATTAATATAGTGAAATGTCATAATTTGATTTAGTATTATAATGATTTATAATCATCTATCATATTATTAGATTTTGCAGTTCTTTACAATTATGCAGAACAGAAAGCTACTAAAAAGGAACATTTCCAATACAGAATAGACATGTATTTCATGTCTGTATATCAAAATATTCTATTTGGATTAGTGACTATGTGTATATTGCAGCTGAAGAAAAGCTCTGTAGTGATAAAATGACACCAGCAGAGCAATGCAGTAGCAGTTTTTGTGTATGTGTTCTTACCTTACAAAAACCCTATAAGTTCTGGTATTGAAAGCTGTTATTCAGTTTTTATTAAATGTGCAACTGACATCATATAGTGATGTGTGAGGTTGCTTTGGTTGTATAAAATGACATTATGTCTAATGACTAGCTAATACCCAGTTATTGATGAAAACGAATTAGAGTTGATTTACTAAAGGAATAAAAAAATGTTTCTTTTGTAAACGGAGAACCTAATTTATGACTGAGATCAGATATTGCTATCAGCAGAACACTGCAGTATACAATATATTCCTCTTTATGTTCAGTGCTTCACGGTATTCTTTGTATAATGCTGCAGAGAACACTCTGTGATAGGAGGAGAGCTCTGTCACATTACTTTGACAGATCATGTGACCAGGCTTTCCTACTCCCCAACATTTTTTTACATGCGTGGCATTGCTTACTTCAGATTTATTTTTTTTAACATCCCAATGCACATAGCTTGGTATTTAAAGCAAACACTGTTTCACTTTCCTAAATGAACTTTCCGTGTGAGTAGGAAATATGAATGGTGCTACTGCTTGATCCATCCGATAACAGCCTCAGCCCTGGGGTTTTACACGGTTAAATGTTTTTATGTATATTGTAAGTGCAATTCTACAACATTTCCTTTAACCTCCCTAGCAGTATGATTATTTCAGATTTTTGGTGCTGAAAGCGGTACCATTATTTTGCATGGAAATATGTCGTTTTTTTATTGTAGGCTGTAATATTTAGGAATAACTCACTGAAATCTGTCTGAACAAGAGTCTATTAAACATCCCGGGTATGATAAAATTTGAAACACAAAATCATAAATTATAATTTAATAATTAATCATAAAAAATAATAATATAATAATAATACATTTATTTCAATAATATAATCAAACCAAAAACACTGAAATTTGAAATTTAGCGCCAAATTCGCACATCACTAAGCAAAGTCGCAAAATCGTTTTCAGTGTCTGATGAATTTCCCCACGAATCATTATCACTCAATTCTGCAAGTGGTTCTGATTTACTATCGCTGTTCTCTAGCTGATCTAAACCCGCTTTTGACCTAAAGGGACGCTTTTTGGACGCCATGGATTTTTCTAAGTTTCCAGGCAGAAAGAACAGTCAAAATGCAGACGGGACAGGACAAAGCACTCGGGACAAAATGTATGTGAAATGGTTTGAAACAGCAATGTTTTACTATGTAAAATTCGTTTTGAAAAAAATGACATTTTTTTAAAATTTTCAAATTTCCCGCCGACGGCGGGCGCCCGTACGTCCCGACGTCATAGGGACCGGAGCACAGAAGCCGGATGCCGGCATCAGCCGGAGGAGATGGCCGGGGACGCTGCAGGGGACACATCGCGGGAGCGAAGGACAAGGTAAGCTCTGCAGGGACTCCCTATGCAGCGCCGCATGGTAAGCCCGAGTATAGCTCAGGGTTACCGCTTGTGGTACTTAAACTTTACCCCGAGCTACACACGGGAATACCGCCAGGGAGGTTAATACAATGTCTGGCACGTTTTGCTGGCTGAAAGCTAAAAAGAGTGGGAAATTTGAGTGGAGAGTAAAAAACAGTTTTGCTTTTGTCTGCTGGTGATTGTATTTGTTTTATTTTCTTCTTTGGGGTCTTGCTAGCAGCTTTTAATTTTTTTTAATCACTTTTTCTGTCACTTTTTAAATAAAATGTGTTTTTCCTTTCCTTCCTTCAGTCTGCTGATTAAGGGGAGGGGTTAATTGGTCACAGGTGCTCCAGGTCCAGCATAACTTTCTGTAGAGCTCACTCAGAGCGTGCCTGTATTTTTCTTGCTGGACCTTTGACCAAGTTTACATTTGATTAAGTAGAGTTAAAAAAACGGAGCTGAAAACAGGAGATTATAACAGGAGTCTACTAACCTATGACATCTGATATTTCCTATTAGTAATATTAATATTGTAACTGGGATAATGAGTGCTAGCAGGGTTGAAGGTTTTGTGCAGTGCACAATGTGCCGCATGTATGCAACAATGGAGCAAGAGCTCCAGGATGAATACCGCTGCGACAGATGTGGGCGGGTTGCCCTTCTGGAAGCTTGCATTAGAGATCTGGAGGAGCAGGTTGCAACACAGGGCACATCCGTCAACCTTGAAAGGGGTCTTCTGCTCTCTGAGCAGATAGCTAATGGGATTGATGTGGAGGGTGGAGGGGCTAGTCAGGATTATCAGATAGGAAGATGGGTTAATGTAACGAGACGGAGTGGTAGGGGCTCACAGAAAAGGAAGGCCAGCCCTGGGTTTGAGCACCCAAACAGATTTGTCAAGTTAGGTGAAGATGTGGGGGTGGCAAGCTCAGGGGTGACAGCCCTTGATGTCACTGCTATCCCTAACAGCTGGGAGGGCAGACCATCTGGGAGGGATGGTGAGGGTAATGCAGGAAGGCCTAGACAGTTGGTGCTAATAGGGGATTCTATAATCAAAAGGACTGATAGAATAATTTATCGCCAGGATCGCCTCAACTGAATGGTTTGCTGTCTCGCTAGTGCCAGGGTTCAGCATGTGGTGGACTGGGTTGATAAATTACTGGAAGGGCCTGGGCATGACCCAGCTGTCTTGGTCCATGTTGGAACCAATGACAGAATACATGGAAGGTGGAGGCTTCTTAAGAATCAATTCAGAGCACTAGGCTGCAAGTTGAAGGGAAGGACCTCCAAGGTGATATTCTCTGAAATATTACCTGTGCCATGCGCAACTCAGGAAAGACAGGGAGATTAGAGAACTAAATGCATGGCTAAAGACCTGGTGTAAGAGGGAAGGATTTGGGTTTCTAGAGTACTGGGCTGACTTTTCATTGAGGTGCAGCCTATATGCTAGAGATGGGTTGCACCTAAATGGAAGTGGATCTGTTGTGCTGGGGGAGAGGTTTATGGGACAGCTGGAGGAGTATTTAAACTAGGATTGAGGGGGGAGGGAGATTTAGATTACAATGGGGCAGACAGATCAGACAGGGGTCAGTCCTTATTGGTGGGTGAAATGGGGAAAGATGGGGGAGGGCTATGGCAGGTGATAAGAAGGAGCCCATGTTACAAACAACCATTGGAATTGGTAGCATTTATATGAAAATAAAAAATATGCAAAACACAAATTTTCCAAGGCTGAGAGCTGCTCTTTAAGACATAGACTGGGAGGGAATATTTGCATCAATGAACACAACACAGAAATGGGAGTTCTTTAAAATGACTGTATGTCAACACTCTGCAAAATATATTCTCATGGGCAACAAGTTTAAAAGGCTAAAAATCAAACCTATGTGTCTTACTGCCAAAGTTAAAAAAGCTATAAATAATAAGAAAAGAGCTTTCATTAAAAAAAAATGAAGGATCGCTATCATCGTTTACACATTACAAAGAATATAACAGAATATGTAAAAAGCAAATCAAGGCCACAAAAATTAAAAATGAATGAAAGATTGCAAAAGATAACAGGACAAACCCCAAACATTCTTCAAATATATTAGTGGTAAAAAGGTCAGGACCAAGTATGTAGGCCCTTTACAAAATGTATTAAATACCTCCTTCAGCTCTGTGTATACAAAGGAGCATGGGGGAGCTCTTGTCCATAATGGGCATGGTATTGACACAGCTCCAGATGATCCACATTGTCTCGCAATTGATATGATCCAGAAATATTTAGACAGAATAAAGGTGAATAAAGCACCTGGACCGGATGGCATACACCCACAGGTCCTTAATGAATTGAGCTCTGTCATTTCAAAGCTATTGTTTCTAATTTTTATGGACTCTTTAATGACTGGCATATTACCACTGGATTGGCATAAGGTCAATGTGGTGCCTTTTTCTTAAAAGGGATCAAATCTTTACCAAGTAATTATAGACCTGTTAAACTTTAATATTTGGGAAGATACTGGAGAGATTAATAAAAGACCACATAGAGCAAAACCGTGGACAGAGGGGTGGCAGTGGACGTGGTATACTTGGATTTTGCAAAAGCGTTTGACACAGTTCCACACACATGGCTAATATGTAAGGTAAAGTCTACAGGCTTGGAAAAAATCAGTATGTAAATGGATAGGGAACTGGCTAAAAGATCGTATTCAGAGAGTAGGGGTTAATGATTCATACTCTGAATGGTCTAGGGTTGTCAGTGGTGTACCCCAACATTCAGTGTTGGGATCCTTACTTTTTAATATATTTATAAGCGATATAGGGTCTGGGATTAAATATACTGTTTCAAGCTTTGCAGTGGAATAACGTCCTTACAGGATGTCTCCAACTTACAAGCCAACTTCAATGCAGTGTTTAATTGGGCAACTATGTGGCAATCGAGGTTTAATGTTCATAAATGTAAGGTTATGCACTTGGAGGCTAAGAATATACATGCATCATACATACTAGGGGGTACAACTGGAGGGAATCAATGGTGCAGAAGCATCTGGGAGTTCTTGTAGATCATAAGCTTAATAATGGAATGCAATGCCAAACTGCGGTTTCTATAGTGAACAAAATCCTCTTTTGTATTAAAAGAGGTATAGACTCCAGAGAGAGAGAGAGAGAGATCATTTTACCCCTGTACAAATCATTAGTAAAACCTCATCTGGAATATGCAGTTCAGTTTTGGGCACCAATTCAAAAAAAGAACATGGAGGAACTGGAGAAAGTGCAGAGAAGGGCAACCACACTGATAAGAGGCATGGAGGAGCTCAGCTATGAGGAAAGATTAGAGGAACTGAATTTATTCTCTCTTGAGAAGAGGAGATTAGGGGGGATACGATCAACATGTATAAATACATCAGTGGTACATATAGAGAACTTGGTGTAAAGTTATTCACCCTGAGCTCATCACAGAGGACAAGGGGGCACTCTTTACGTCTGGAGGAAAAGAGATTTGATTTCCAACTACGGAAAGGTTTCTTCACAGTAAGAGCTGTGAAATGCAGAATAGACTCCCTCAAGTGTTGGTTATGGCCAGCTCAGTGGATTGCTTTAAAAAGGCCTGGATTCTTTCCTAGATACACATAATATAACTGGATACTAACATTTATAGGTAAAGTTGATCCAGGGAATATCCTATTGCCTCTCGGGGGATCAGGAATGATTTCTTTCCCCTGCAGGAGCAAATTGGATCATGCTTTTGCTGGGTTTTTTTTGCCTTCCTCTGGATCAATTGTGGGTATAGGATTATAACTTTTTTTTTTTTTTTGGTTGAACTGGATGGACTTTTCTCTTTTTTTTTCAGCCAGACTATGTAACTATGTAACAATATTACACTATGAGCGCTTCCTTTTCCCCTCTAATTTTTACTTGAGGTATTATTTTACCCCACCCCCTGCTAATTGCCGACCTCCTCCACTCTTCCTACCACTCCATCCCCCACAGCCATTGACCCCTGTACCAATATTCCCTCCCTCCTAGATTGTAAGCTCGAAAGAGCAGGGCCCTCGATCCCCTCGTGTATCACATTGTATTGTTTTGTACTGTCGCATGTACTGTCTCTCATTGCAATGTACAGCGCTGAGCAAACTGTTGGCGCTTTATAAATACTGTATAATAATAATAGTCTAGCCATTGCTATGCTCTTAGCTGGAGGGAGAGGTTGGACAGCAACAAGCAGTGAGAGAGAAGAGAGAAATTCCTCACCAGACAAAAGTGCTGTTTAACTCGTTGCATAGAGCAAGGGGTCCACCAGATCTGGTGAGTGTGGTCACAAAGGGGGTCACCGATTGATGAGCACTCTATGAGCACAAGTCACTTTCTTTTAGCTAAGCACGGAGAACTTTCATGAGGATATTTTAAGAAGATAATTTAAGAGGATATTATAAATTGTGGATTGGAAGCACTTTACAACATAATTGCATGTTTATGGACACTACTGCACACTAGCGGTAGTGTTGCTGGTGGCAGCTTAGTAGCATGGGGATAGCTAGGTAGGCAAAGAAACCAAACACCTGCTTCTACAGCATTCCCTCACTAGTGAGCAATATTTTGCCAGTGAGGGAGAGACACTGTAGAAGCAAATAAGTGCTCTAACTTGCGTTCCTGTTTTACAAAAATGTAAACCAGAGTACAATAAAGATGGGATACACAAAATGATGCAAGGAAGAGTAAGAGTCAGCAAATGATATGTAATAATATCAAATAAAAAAAATACAAAATATTTTCATAATGGTGATTTAGTATGTAGCTACGAGTATGAAGTTCTACAAATGTATCAAATCTGGTAAAATAAAAAGTAATAATGGTAGAAGAAAAAGTAAAAAAAGAATAGTAAATAGAAGACAAAGGGAAAAGGAAAAGAGAGGGAGGGGTAACTGGCCACGCACTAGTGGCATTCAGGCTTTATGATCTGTTAGATAGAAAGCAATGATTGATCCAGATTAATGCTGGCAATATAATCCAGCCATGGAGACCATGTTTGTAAAAAGTCAGGATAAGTATCATTCAAGTTAACTTTTTGTGAACCATGGTTCCTGAAATTCCTCCGTAAGGTACAGGGACGTCTGTCTCAAAACTTTGGCAATAACCTGGTGCATCGCCAGAAAGATGAAGGTTATCAATTTCCTCTCAGTCCTCATTAGGTGCAAATTAGGTTTATGTGATTTTCAATGTTTGCAGATTAGAGGTTTATAATAATAAATCATATTGTATATTTGAATCCACAATTTCTAAGCTATGGGGCATTGCCACCATATGTGGAATAGAGTGCCATGGGCGCCATGTCCTTGGAAACACAGAGAGGAGGCAGAGGAAGGGAATTTTGCAATCTGATCCTAATGCTCAAATGTTATCAACAGTGGCAGAATGCCTAGTGTGACATGGGACTAAATCAACCCAATCATATCTAAAGTTTTGATGGTGTTTTGGTCCAAACATTTTTTCACCATGCCTTCATGTTTATTCATTAAAGTAGTGAAAAGAGTCACGATGATGTAGAAGGTGCAATGATCCATTATCAAGTTCAGTTTACTGATATCAAATGATTGATTGCATTTGGCTCATACAACTCACATTCAGGGAATTTCAATATAGCCTTAATGCCATTTCTGTCATGAGTTCCATTAAGAACTACTTGTGCCTAATTCAGGCAAGTATTTTTGTCAGTGCACCAGTTTCAATAAGTGCAGCAAAGTCAGTTAGTTCTTACTACTGACACTATAAGAAGCTGTTGCTATGGCAGCAATTAATTCTTAAACAAATGCCACTAGTTCTCAGATTAGGAAAATGATGGTAATTAAGACCAAATCTGAACTGGTGTACAGAGGTACACCAGCGGGTTGTGCTTGTGCTGAGAAGCTGTCATGTATGTGACAACTTCCCACACAGAGCTGTTTCCCCTGGACCCATTCAGATTCCTTTTGTAAAGAAAAAGGGCTGGGGATACAGCTGATGTCATTACTCAAATAGGGCCAATGCCCATACTTGGGAAATGACTTGTCATTAGGTGGACAAAGCCTGATGGAGATCTGAGAGACTAATTCCCCTTCAGGTCTGTTTTATGTTTGGTTGACAGCGCATAGCAGTGGGCAGAATTGAAAGATGCTATTGAACTGAATAGCAGTTATGAATCTGCCCACTCCCGAGCACTGTCAATCAAAAGTGGATGAGGAAATCTGTACAAGTCAGATGTTGGGCATTCTCTGCATCAAATGTCATTTTTGGTGAGATACTCCCTAAGGATTAATCACTTCTTCTAAAGAGATGCAGAAACTGCAACTTTCCTCATCAGAACCCTGAAAGTGCACCATATGATTAAAATTAGTCACTCCCCTACAGAATCAAGCCGACCATAGAGGGATCGAACTTCTGTCTTTTCAGCAGTACATTTCAATCTATCTATGGCTGTTCCCACTTGACGTCTGTGGAACTGACTTGTTGGACAATGTTTCTCTATCAGCAGCTGCAGCCATTCTGAAGAGTCCCGCTGTCTGAATAAAATGGCACAGTGGGGAGGATCACTCCATTCATCTTGCTTGTGTGGATGGAGGAATCCATTTTTATCTATTAATCAATTAATCTATAGTATCTAAGGGTAAACAGCTTTTTCTCTAGAACAACTTTTCTCAACAAAAGTGGAGTTACTCTTTGACCAGTCCACTCTACTCTTTTTTTCATTAAACTAGTGATCTGGGAAGTCCTCTTGCTTACCCGTATGAGAAAGAGATGGAGAAAGCGATAGAGAAGAATAATTCATTAGTAGGTCCAGTATAGGTTTCATTTGTTCTTTGGAAAGCAGCATAAGAATAGTTTACTTTTGTAGAATAAGGAAAGTGAAGAACATTTATAAATTAATTTATTTTCCAAAATGATTTGGAGTAGTGTAATTATTCTTAATGTTAATTCTATTCTCTTGCTCTTTCTCTAACATGATCCTGAAATATATAATAGATGAAATGCAATTTCAAATACAACAGCTTATTTTAAAAACATAGGACGGAAAAAGCATTTAATATTGTGCCATAGCAACCAGCCAGTTGTTACATTTTGTAATCTGCAACAGAAAAAAGACTGTTGGAATCTAGTTACTTTGGGTAAAATCAATCATCTTATATAGTTTACCTTGAATAGTTAAAAACTACCTGCTGTTCCTGTGTATCTGTTTCTTTCTTTCTACAAATGTGTAGGTGTAGCTAGCTTTTAAGTGTTCTAAACATTTTCCCAGCAATTTTCTTTTGTCATTTATTTCAGTTTCACCAATACTCTCACACCTACCTTAAACTCACCCATACTGCCATTTCTGGCATATTTCCAGCTTCTTTCATAGAGAGAATGGACACACCTATCCCGAAGGGGTTACAAGTGTTTAAATGATTAATCCACCTGCTGCTGACTATTTTAATGGTTTATTTTTAGAAGAAAAGGTCAGTATTCTCTGGCATTCTGTAAATCGTTTTATAATATTTGCATTGTAAATTGTTTAAATATCTTAAAAGAAATATAGTTAGCGGTATGTGGGAGCAAGAACCAGCTAGGACTTAGATCTAATGTGCATTATAGGTGCTCCTGAAGTTGCCTCCAGCATTTCAGTTATTGTGTGGAAACTGCCATGCACCTAACAGCTGTCAGAAGCAAGGGAATTACCTCATGTTTATAAGATTCAAAACAGTTTTTTTCATTGACAGTCACATGTGCACATATCCAATATGTTGATGTACTGTGATCATGCTGTGATGAGCAAGCATGCATAGGGTGTACTATCTATGGCCGTTAGTGCATAACATCTTTGTTATCAGTGGATAGTGTGGCTCCCTGGGGTAGACAGTCTAAGGCAGGGTTTCTCAACTAGGGTTCCTGGAGCAATTCATGCCTCTCATATACGTTCCCACTGACACCATTGATCTTTTTAGCAATCTGTGAGGGAGTAATTCTTCCCACTGACCATCACACAATGTATCATAATTTGTAGATATAGTAGTTCCCCGACACCGGAAAGTTCGCATATGAAAGAAAAATATGTTTGAAATATATTTTAAAAATATTCTTCCCAAATATATTGACATATATTTGAAATACTACAATTTTGGCCATATTTAATACATTTTAAATATACTGTATGTCTTTAAAAATACAAATCTACATTTTTGGAAAGCATTTTCAAATATATGTAAAAATATACGTTAAAATTACTTTTTTATATATTAAAAGAAATCTGAAGAATATATTTTAAATAAATATATTTTGAAAATTATCTTTCATATATTTTGTAATATATACAAAACGCATTTCAACATGCAGTGTGTATATATATATATATATATATATATATTTATTGAAATATATTGAATATGGCCAAAATTGTAGTATTTCAAATATATGTCAATATATTTCGGAAGAATATTTTTAAAATATATTTCAAATATATTTTTCTTCCATGTGGGTTATTTCAAGGATTTTTCTGTGTTGAAAATGTTGAGAAAAGCTAATGCAGGCCATAGACGGGGAGAAAACCGGCCGTTTTTTTTTTAAAAAATGAAAAATCCGTCGTTCAATCAGCCGACATTAACACTATTGGTAAAAAAAGATCGGCTGATTTTCGTCCCGTCTACGGCCGGCAATTATATAGAATATATGCAGAAGAAGAAATAGAATATGCAGAAGAAATAGAATACGAATATGCAGAAGAAGAAGAAATAGAATATGCAGAAGAAGAAGAAATAGAATATGAAGAAGAAGAAGAAGAAATAGAATACAAATAAAAAGATGAAATAGAATATGCAGAAGAAGAAAAAGTTGCAACATTGTATCTATTTGTATCCATTTCGGATACAGATGTTTCTATTCGGATACAAATAGATGCAATGTTGCTATACTTTTAAATATCAAATATAATATCGGACTGAAATTCTTTTTTTTTCTTCTTCATATTCTATTCCTTTTTTTCTTCTTCTTCTTCATATTCTATTTCTTCTTCTCATTCATATTCTATTTTTTTCCTTTTCTTCTTTTCCTTCTTCTTTCATGTCACTGCTCATGCGCATTTTTAAATATCGGAAAAAGATTGGCAAATTTGTCCATCATTGCCGCGAAAATCGGCAGAACGACAAATTTGCACGATTATTTTCCAGCAGGACTGATAATCTAAAAGGTCAAAAATCACGAAAAACGGCCAACTGATTACCGCACTAATGATCCAAAAATAGGCCGATTTTTTTTTCCCAGACGATTTTCAGTCGTTTTTCATCTCATCTATGGCACGCATTAGGAATAGCCAGGCTTCAAAAGGAACTCAAGCAAACATTTGAAGACTTTCACTGAGTGATGCTCCCAGGACACAGCTCTGAGAGACAAAGTCTTACCAGCAAATGAAACAGGTACAGGTCACAATAGGTAAAAAACAAACAGGATAGAGTAGACAGGTTGGGACTTAAGGACATACAACTATTGACAGCTTGAAAAAGACAAGTTTTGGTTTCTTCCAAAGATGCCAAGTAACACTGGACAAAAGATGATAAGCATAACCCTGGAGCTGTTGCTGATAGAGGCCAATTAGGTTTTACATTTAATTTTATTGAAAACCTAAAGAAATGTTTTGATCTGCTACAAATTTTTTGCTCATTTCTTTTTCTCGATTTTCAGGAATCAGCCCAAAAGCCTTTTTAGATATCTGCAAAGCATTCTGAAATATCCGTGTGTTCCTTCAAGCACAATTGGTTTCAAACCTGCATAAATCTCAGGAGTATGTATTACTAAGGAAACAATTTAGACTGCTAATTTCCAGTTATAACTATATTTTGCAATACAATAAGCAAGTCTATTCTCCCTGAAGAAGGCATGCCAGGCTGGGAGATAAAAAATAATGACATGACTGTGAAATTCTTATGCTTGTGGGTGCTATATACATCTGAATTTATTTAACACAAATAGGGGTCTGTATGACCAGTGCTTATTTTCCAAAGAATGTATTTAGATTTGAGAAATAATCTGAGCTAGACCAGTAGGTGGGATTTTAAATCATCATTCAATGCAGGTTTACACTTGTGAGGAGAAAGAACACTGTGCTGGTGGACTAAAAAAAGATTGCCTACCGAGTTTGTAAAAACGGCTGATGAAACATCTGTGGGTTTGGAGGATTGACTGACTGACCTCCCATGTACAGCAGATAACATTCATTGCTTTGTGACTTTTTAAAACAAAAGTTCCAACATATGTGAATCTGAACTAAATTTTGAGTACATGCTCCTGTACTAATAGTTAAAAAGAAACCCTATCACTGCACCATTCATTTAAACAACAATCTTCCAAAGATTATATGTGCAGGAACTGACAGTAATTAAACACCCCGTAAGAGGAGTGTCAATCCCAATAGTTCAGAGTCACACTGCAAGTCAATAAAAAATTGTTTATGGAAAGGAAAATGCTGCAAGTAAGCTTTTAAGGTGATTGAATTTTCTGTTCTTTTACCTTGTTTTCCTTGCACCTGATTGGGTAATCTTTACAAAATGAAGCTTTATCACATTTACTATGCTCTGGGGAAAATTAGTACAACTGCACTTGTAAACTGCACAGTCTATTTGCCTTTAGTAAATTCACCCACTTTTTCAGTTTTTATTTAGTTGAACATATAAAAGAGGAGTCAGTGATTTTTTTCCACATCAAGTGTCGATTTTGCAAGAATCAGACAACCGGTGTTCCAATGAGTAATAGCATGTTCTCTTATTTTTTTCAATTTTTGCATTCATAGTTGCCCTGCTAGTGGCAAGTTACAAAGATCTCTGATCAGCCCTAATTTCTGTTCCCTCTGATCAGCTGTAAATAACATTTTAAGCCCTGGATCTGACTATCTATTTATTCCTTGCATTGAAAAACCAACCTCTGTCCTGCTTTATTTGTGGGGTGAAATGCAGCTTAAAAGTAGATTAGAGAGTGCAGGAGGGCCTTGTAACAGGAGAGTGACCAAATGATCCATATAAGAAAGGTATTAAACATAACCAGTTTTAAGTGCATGAACAGTTTAAATCTAAATATTTCATTTTTTTCTCATTACTTTTTTTTTCTATAAAATGGGTACCGCTGTGTGCAGGCTTCCGGAGATTCCTCATCGCAGCATGGCTATGTCCTCAGTCCCTGGTTGCTTTCCCTAACATCACTGAGGTGGGTGGGTTGACGTTTGTAACTGACAGGCCTACAGAAATGTCAATCGTAGCCAAAACCATTGCGTTCTCTCCCTGGCATGCAAATGGGGAGGGGGGGTTGCCAACTCATGATGTAGACAACTTAAGCTAAACGTTTCAAACCTGCTCAGTTTATTATACAATAGTAATGAATGAGCTATAAACATACATTGTTTCAAAAATATAATTAGGCTCATTTCTTAAAACTGCAACACAGCACTAAAATAATCAGATATGGGACGCCATGCATTTGTATTGAATACTGTTTACCTTATCTATTGGAAAGATAGGGTACGACACACATATTCTTGCATTTAATATTGTTTATTTGCATGTGTTAATATGTATTTCCAAATAAAAAGATGCATAACACAGAACAAAAATACAGATGTCACATGAACATAAAATGCAATAAAACATACTTACCGGCATGTTCTTTTTCAAATTATTTCATCAGGGAGATATGTCCATTGAGCCTGAAACCCAGCAGACAATGTAGCTGTTGCTTCACAAACACAGGTTTCTACATTGTGTGCCAGGTGCATGCAAAATCTGGACAACGTCAAAATTTAAATCACTTTTTCAGGCATTTTGCTAACATAACAAAGCATGACTTCATATGTATAGATATTTTTATCTGGAATATTTTCTGTTATTCTTATAATGAAAATAAATAATAGCTATAATGTAAAAATATCAGGTAGACAAATATGATTATGAGTCATTTTTGTCACTAAAAGAGCTGTTAAAGGGTGTGATGTCTATAAAGTCTCTGCTTCTCTGTTGATCATTTATTGCACTAGCACATTGTCAAGAATTGCTTCTGGTCTACCATAACGGCTTGAGGAATTACAGTTTTACCAACATAGGTTGTATTGTCTTACAGCACTTGCCTGGATTTGAGGTAACTGAAGGTCCCGGCAACCTAAAGCTATATAAAAGGTATAGTTTTACCTACTAAACAATTTGTATTTATGTCCATCCAGTCTTGAACCTAGATTGGACTTTGAAGGAGCAGCAGTAGGCTAAATGAGCTCATCAGACTGCTCTCTCCTATCACCATGGCCCTTGTCAGTATATTTACACCCAGCACACCTCTCCAAGGAACTAAAAAAGGCTGATGACAAGTACTTAAGCTATCTGCAGTAAACGTTAAATTAAAGTATTATTACAGCATATGAAACTGCTTTAATTGGTGGTGTTTTTTTTTAATCTTCCAGGAGTTCAACTTTAATAACTGTTATCTATAAATCCATAGTCAGTTACGAGAAAGTGCCTGAATGGGCTCTAAACACTAAACAGAGATGAAGGGAACTGTAAGCATTACTGCAATAAACAGTGCTCCAAATTATAGGGTTCCTTCATCTGAGAATTCCAAATCAAAATCTTGTCATACAAATGTTCGCATACATGAATAAAAACAAGTCTGAAGCTTTATTCCACCATTTGGCAAAAGCAAGCCCAATATAACACACAGTCACTTGTAGAGTATTTCTACTTTTCATTATACAGAGTTGTACGTGTGGGATTTGAACTGCCACCATAATGTGTTAATAGAAAAACAATTTTTGGAATATACATCAAGCTTGGCACTGTATCTTAAAGTGTATATAAACCCTAGAACAAAAGTATTGCAGCTTACCAGTCTTTTATGTGGTGGCTGAATTCGTTTTCTTGTTTCCACTTGATGATCCTACTAGCAAAACACTTCCTGTTCTAGGGTGACAATACTCACATGCTGGAGGAGGATATGTTGTGATGCGAGGAGCAGTATTGTCACCCTAGGACTAGAAGTGTGTTAAAACTACAAAACACCTTTTCATCTCCATAACATGCGGGAGAGGTTATGTAATCCACATAGAGAATTTAGACAAGGAGGAGAAATAACAATGTTTGGGATTTCAGAGAACCACTGCCAGCTTACTACAAAAAGCTCATTTTTGGCAGGACTGACAGGTATTTTCTGCATGCATGGAACGGTTATAACTAAATTATGGCCATGGTAAATAACAGAACAAAAGGCAGCAAATAACAGGAGATTGTTCTTAGGGTTTACATACACTTTCAATTAAAATAACTTGAGATTTAAACAGGGGAAACGCAACAGCAACAAATAAATACAGAGAAAAATGGTAGCAGTGTGGATCTTTTATTTTCCTCAGATGAAGCATGTCTGCCTCTTCTTGTGCAGGAATAGGATGTGCTATAGGCAGTAGTGTCAGAGACCCAGTAGCCAGATGTAGCTGCTGAAATAAAAAACAGGATCTACACTGGTTACTGAGCGACGAACACCACTAAAATTATTTTTCTTCACATATTCTAAACCAGCTTCTTGCAGCCTGCAAAAAGAACAATATAGAGGTAAATGTCAGAGTCGATGTCACAGAAGAAGTATTTAGTGTGGGCCTGTCTCCGGCTCATAGGTTTACAATTACTGTATTTGAAAGAATTTTAATGTATGTTGTTGCCATCAACAAGTAGACTGTCCGTGCAATCTCATGTCTTATTCTATTTAGTGGATCTAACAGCTATGCCTGTATTCCTGGATGTCTACCCTTTAAATGTTTCTCCTTGTGTGGAGATTTTCAACACATTTCTTTTTCACTGATGTGTATGAGATGGCATGTTTAAAACCCAATGAAATCCTTGAATTGAAAAAACATAATTATTTGAAAAATAAATGAAAAAAACGTAAAGTACAGTAAAATTTGAAGGCTCAGTAGTCACCTTAAATGAAAATTGTGTTCTTATGTTGATTGTGCTTTTTTCATTTAGCAGGCCAGTAAAAGCAGCTAGAGCAGCCATCATTCCTGGTTAAGTATATAGTACTGCATCTGAAAATATATTATCACCCAACTCCAACAAAAACTTAGATTTTTTTTTTTTTTTGTTTTGGATAGAGTGTTGAAAGAATAGAAATGTCTGTGACTTTTGGTATTTCCCTCATGGGATGAGAAGTAGAAGGAATTTCCTCAGTTCTAACCAAGGCAGGAATAACCATGGACCTAATATAATGCAACCAACCCTGTTTTACATAATGCTTTACAGGTTAACCTGTGTTACAGTGTGTTTTACAAAGTGTGATAGAGGTGTACTTTGAAGGTAATGCTATTTTGAAGGTAATTCAATTGTGAAAAACCAACCCCATATAAGTGTTATCCAAGAGCTCTTCTAAAAAATTTAGACAATACAAATACTACATATAAGTTCAAATATGTTGACTATAATGTAAACCACCAAAAAACAGCAAAATATAGATAAAAACTATACCCATGCTGCCTTTTTCTTCAGAATAAAATATCTGCACAGAAGCCAAAACTTGAACTATTTGGCCTAGTTTAATGTGAGAGTAAAATAAACTTTGAAGGAGGCTGTACAAAAACATTCAAAAGGTGCCCGAGGGAAAGAACAGTCACTAAAGGGAGAAAAGTTCACATGTATAAAAACATATTATTAAATGGGTGCAGTTTCATTAGCATTGAATAAATACTTTCTGATGTGAAAAACAAATGCAGAAAAGCATCCAGACAACAGAGGTTATATGGCGGGACAATAGCTTACATGAATTAGATTGTGCAAGGTGTGTGAAAGAAAGCTGACTGCAGGGCTCTTGAGTCATACATGTAGGCTTGTTATTACCTGTTAAAATTCTTCAACTTTACAAGGTCTCGCTTTCAAAATGGAAGCCAATCCCCTATTTGGGATGAAAAAGCGACATTCCAGCTTTGAAATGTTTTGGTAATGACACACTAATCTGTAGGCCTTACACATCAGAGCATGCTTAGTGAAAGTTGCCAGTGCTGTGCTGTAGCCACCAATACAATTCCAAACTGTAGAAAAACATCGGTGTTAGAGAATAGTACTTTGAATCTGACTGGTTATTGTTAAGCAATGCAGAGTTCTGAACAATGGCTGCAAAATGAACAGCTATTGTTAAAGTGCAGTTCTGTGATAGTTATGTGTACCATAGGTTATATGTAATCATACCATATAGGTCACCTCAAACAGAACCTTCTGTTGTTGTTGGGTATGGTCCTGTGGTTAGTACAGCAATAATACTCACATTCATCTGAATAGGGTGGGTCTTGCTATTATCAGGTTGTTAAAGAATGCATAAAATTGGCCTTTAACGTAAGATCATAAACACTTGAAGATTTATTACAGACATATTAAGAAACATATATGTATATGTTATATATCAGGAATAAATTGTGTCACTTACTGGACTGCTCTTAGAAAACCTTTAAACTCAAACTGATCAATAATATAAAATGTAAACAAGCTTTCTAAAGATAAAATGACCAGTCCTCATTGATGTGTGATCAGTGTAAAGATTGCACATAGCTGAGCACATTTTTTACATTCACTTCCAGTGGTATCGAATACCATATCATGCCACTCAGACAAACTTACATAATGCTCAGTAATAAAACGAATAGTCTTTATCTTAAATGGCTCAAAGGCCATTTCCCTTCCTCTGTAGGTGTGTCCACAAGACACAAAAATGTGCACATTTTCCCATAAGGTGCTAAGATAGTTTCATGAGAATTCCATGGTTCTCATTCATCATACTGTAATAGGGCTGTCATGGGACTATCATTAGAGACACACAGAAGCTACCATTGCTGAGCTATCCTCTTCAACTGCTAGTTGCCTGGCTACTTAAATCCTTTTTGTTTCAATAGTTTAAGTCAATGGCCCAAAACAGGACACAGGAAAGGACTACTGAATTTTCTCCAACTTAGCCGATCTCCAAGATGGCTATTAGTCAGAAACTCAAACAACTAAAAAAGTCTTACTACACCCAGGACCCTGCATTCACTCTATTTGGTCTCCCACAGTTTACAAATATTTTAGTAGTTATAAATTGCTAAATACCTTTTGTCATCAGCTGTTAGAGCAGACATCTATCAATAGAATTCCCCCAGAGGTTTACTCACAAGCCTGGCCCTGGGCATGAGGGGGATGTCCTGGGGGGAGGGGAGTGCTGTTGGGGCCTGGACTTGAACCTGGGACCTCTACTGTGTCTGGCAGTAACTCTTCTCACTGAGCTACCTGGGATGCTGAACAACAAGAGAATTCCACCAGAGGTTTAGTCACAAACCTGGCCCTAAGATGTCCAGAGGATGTCCTGGGTGGAGGGAAGTACTGTCGGGGCCTGGACTTGAACCTGGGACCTCTACTGTGTTTGACAGTAACTCTTTTCACTGAGCTACCTGGGATGCTGGACAAGCAGAGCACATGTTAAAGCTTGTAGGAGGAATTTCCATTTTGCTCTAGGAGGATGCAGAACCCCTGACCACTTTATGGACAGCACTGCTTGGCCCTGTGTTTGATACACACCAAACCAAGCATGTGCAGAGTAACTCCACAAGATATGTCTTAGCATGCTTTACTGCATATACAGACTGATTTTACTGTTGTGGGTTTAGTAACACTTAAAGTACTAATGCCAGTGGGTCAGCATTACAGCCAGGCGTACATTTTTTTAAGACAGAGATCAGCAGCCCCTATAATTCTTTACATGTTTACTTTAAAGCTGAAGTTTAGGAATGTTATTGCATAGTTACTTTGGTCCAGCTTGGAACAATGTAAGAATGCATATCCCATACCTGAGCAATCCTCATGAGAGCTGCAAATCACCACTGCAGTAGCAGCTGCCATTACAGTCATAGCAATAGTCTTCTAGGTCCAGTGCCAAGTGTCTGCCCTTCTGAAAATCAACCAGGGGGTTTCTTGCTCAGCCCTGCTGCTATTCACAGAATGCCTTATATATTTTTTTAATGAAGACAAGGCAATCTCTGATTAAATGATGTGCACATTGTGACATCACCACCCTGCCGCTTCACCTCAACCAATCAGAGAATGCCTTGTATGCATTAAAAAAAAAATACAAGACATTCTACGGATGGTGGCCATACCCAATGAGCTACAATGTGTGGCAACTATGCAGAAGGGCAGCCGCTATGCACTGGATCCAAAAGACTACTTCTATCACAGTAGTAGTGCCGACAGGAATCACTCAGGTATGAGTTATAAATACTTACATTTGTCTAAGTTGGACCAATGTAACTATGCAATAAAATTCATACCCATACTTCAGATTTAATCTAAGTAGTATCTAAAACAAAATAAAATGAAGGCCATTATTGGCCGATGGGCTTTTTTAACCTGCCTCAAGTGCTGCTAATGCTTGATCAATGACTGATCATTTTTTCCTTACTTCTTATATTAACATTTAAATTTTCCACGTCTGAGGTTTACAGTCTCAAGGATAACAATATGTAGTATGAACTTCACAAGTGACATAGCTCATTGAGGCATCACTCACAATGATTACAATGAGATAGGGCCATGTAGCAGCTTCACAGGGCCAAGAGTAAACCCTCCTGTTCCTAAGAGGTACTTGTTAGCACACCGAAGTACTGTATTTCAGCTAGGTGAAAAATAGTTTTCTCTGCTTGACCAAATCTGTAACCAAATGCATTTGGTCACATTCTAATTACAATGTATATTTAGCAGAACATGGTGATATCTGATGTCAGCAATAACACAACTGTAAAGATTGTCATAAACCATGTACTCTGATCTGATATTTGTCCACCCAAAAAGGATTTCTATCATTTAGGAGAAAGTGAGGAAAAAGCACGATGCTACACCACATCACATTATTGTTGCTACTTTGGTGTCTCTGGCTTGGTCATGATGAAAGTTAGGCTAATAGGAAAGCTTCTGCCATTTTAATGAAGTACATATACTATCACTGTGCCCCACCTCCTCTAGCAGATTCTCCAGGCCAGTGACAATAGCAGCTTAGCTTTTATTTGAGCTAGCAGCCTACAAGAGCCATGCAGGGACTGAACAATGCAACACTATATTCAATAATCAAATTCATACATTATAATTCTTAACCCATAGCAGCCAGTCAGAAGCCACCATGTACTGGTATGGCCCCATTGTTTGGTGCTCTCTTAAACAAAAAAAGCTGCATAAGAAGATGTGTAGGATTGACAAGATAATTTATTTAACAATAATGGTGTAAAATATTTTGTAAAAACCACAGTTCACATACATTTTGTTACAGAATATGGCTGGGAGATTCACAAATTCTGGGTTGGGAAATTCTTAGATTTTAAAACTCCTTGTGTGTTTCCTTGCTGTTTTAGATGGCTGAGCCACAAACCACAGGACACTAGAACATCAGCAAGGTCAGTTGATCATAGTGTGCCAGTTTGTTAAAGTAATATGAAGTAAAGTGAATTCCACGTCTCCTGGCACTTTAAATATTTTGTTTGGGCCAAACAAAGCATTTGCATTCAGAATGGACTGGCTGCTGCTTAGGTTGTAATATACTGTAGTAGCTTGTGCTATGTCAAGTATGCAGCACTGTGTTCTGGCAGCAGTGCGATAGAATTTCCTTCTACTTCCGGATATAGAGACCGTTGGTCGTACCGTATATCTAGCATTTAGGAGAAGCTTTGTATTTTTTCAATAAATACTAGGCTTCTTCTGGTCGAAGTGGAGATTATGATGTCATCTGCCTACCTCTCCACTTTGGCCACTCAGAGGAAGTGTTGTATTACTTGAAAAAAGGCTTTTCCTAATTGTTGGAGATGTACGTCTGTGTGTGTGGTATGGCCAACTCTCTCTATATCCATAAGCAGAGTGAAAATTGCTCTGCAATAAACTCGATGGCATAGCTAAAAAACGCTAATGGAGAGGAATTAGTAGCAGCGAAGAGTAACATAATGTTGTTTGACCTGTGACTGAGCTTCTTAGCGTCAAACTGGGAGCAACTATAACAATTACTTAATTAGCTAAAAATTGCTGTTATCACTCATATAAGAGATTTGTGGCATTGATTAATTGCTACTACAAAATCACCAGTCTGATATGGCCCTGAATCTGAATGGATATTTTCGTTTACTGCACAAACCTCCTAAAAAAGAAAGCTTGCTTCTAATGGTCTATGGTACAGATGCAAACTGCGGACATTTGTGGAATTAGATTTTCCTGACAACTTGCATTTATAGAAAAATACTTTGTGAATTACAATCTAAAGCTGTCTCTCTGCAGCAGCAGCTGCTGCTACATGCTGATACATTGTTTATCCTGTGTGTTAAAAAAAACTCCTCAACCGGATTTATATAGCCATTGACTTCTATAGGCGTGTGTACGCAGCACCTGTGGGCTCCTGAGTGGCAAATAGGCTGGGAATATACACTATATTGTCTAAAACGGTCTTGTGTATGAGCCCTAAAGACCCTGTTACCTTTCCAAAGCAGGGCATTTCACAGCCACCATATTCTTGCGTTACCTTGTAGCACCTTGCTCCTCTGCAGCTGACAATGGCTGTGCCAGTGACCAGTTCATGTCACAGTTTCCATGCCTAGCAAATGGCTGCTAGAAAAATGCACATCACAATGGAGCAAGTCACATGCTCCTCTATACCCAGAAGCTCCAGATAGTATTGGCAGCTGCACAGTAACAAAGACTCGTGAGAGAGCAAAAGTAAGGTGCTAAGTATCTGGGGTTGGAGGATGTCCTTTCCAGAACAACCTTCAGAGACACTGTCATTTTAACCTGCATGATCTTTTCACAAGCACACATAAATTCCTAGTTTTAGTTCAATGGTCAGGCATATCAAACTCAGGTGAAGGCTGATGTTGAATAAAGCAGTCTTAGTAATAGGCTGCATTAGTTCTACTTAAGACGTCTTTCACCAACTGCAACAATTAGATCATCATTTAATAATATTTGTGTGTATAACTACTGCAGTTTGCAAAAAGTATTCCTTGATTAAGGCAAAAGTACATCTATATTTATATTATTATTCAGTATAATGCTAAATTATCTATTGAATATCCAGAAAATTAGTACTAATAATTCTGAAAAAGTTAGGCTTGATCAATAAGGCAAAGAGCAAACCTCAGGAACCAATAGCTATGAATCAGATCTCATCTTTCAGTGACCTAAATTAATTTAAAAAATTTGATGTGCTGCTCTGGTTGTTACACTTTGTGCTCTAGCTTTGATCCTTCAATACCATATTTCATAAGCCTTAACATTTTTAAAAATGTGGACACTGTTGTATGTTGAAATGTATGTCTTATATGTAACCAGCGTCAGAGCATTTCAGATGCTACCTGGGTTACGGAACAATAAAGTCACAGTCAGCCACATACATAGATCACACATACCTAAAACCGTGTGACCATTATTAAAACAATATCATTTCACCAGCTGACTGTCACTTGACTGTGACGTTCGCGGTTTAGTAAATTGCAGCAATGAAAAAAAAACTTTTAAAGGACAGACTGAGCATTTCAAGGAACCCTCCTGCCAAAACCTCCTTCATTCACACTCCTTCCAGAGACTACTAGTATGAGCAAGCTGGGTAAGGTGTGTTTCTTGCACAACTCACCACAAAACAAGCTCGCAAATGCCAAGTCACATGCAGAAACAAAAGTCATACCTCAATAGTTTCCTTAATGGAATTCATTGCAGTTCCACAATAATTACTTACTTCTCATGTACAACCTGATGGCTATGCTTGGAATAGTCTAGACTTGTTACTGCGAATGTCAATGCTGAACTAAAAAGCACATTTCTTGGGCACAAGTGCTGCTCAGTTCCATGCTTTGAATGTGCAAGTTAAAAAGAAACTCTCCTTCATTCCTCTGTTTCCTATTTTTCCTCTTTTATTTGTCTTCCCTCCACTCCACCCGTTTTCTCTTCCTCCCTCCCCCACTGCATTAGCTCGGGGTTCCAGGACCGAGTTTATGGCTCATTCCCAACATTGCACTTTTGTACCTCTTGGTGTCCCTGTTGAGTAGCTCCCCTGTTGCTGTTGAATACTCTTTCAGCTGCTAATGTACTGCTCATCTCTGGGTACATTCATGTTTAATCTACTTGGTCCCAGCATTATATATTTTATGTTCTGCGTGGGGGTCGGATTATCTCATGCACTCACGCTTTTGTGGTGCACATACTTATTTTCTTATTTGCCATTTGTTGTATTTTTATATGTTTTTGCTACCTTGTATGGTACATGTGTACCTTTTTCTTTGCACCCTACAATCCTGTTTTGTATTTCAAAACTTTAATACACTGAGATTAAACACAAGAAAAAAAAGAGAGAAGACAATGATGCATCACAATACAAAATCCATGTATTTTGGTACTTGCTTTGCATCATTCATATTGTGAAAATTACATTCTTCCTGCATTCCCCTTTTTGGAGAAAAAGTTACAATAAAGTTTGTCTTGATTCTAGCAGTCATTTTGACTATTGATTAGTTACTGCTCATAGCAATCAGAACAAATTAAAAATGTACTATAATAGTGTATGTAAACCCTAACTCTTTTCAGTATGTATGGCACTTTATACAGTTTAAGAAAATTTACTTTGTTTAAAAAGTTTTTCACCTGAAGACCCTGGCAGTATCACCACTTCACTCTGCATTGGGACTAGAGGAGGGGCCATTGTGCTCCCTGAGGTCAATCCAACATAACATTTGTCCTTGTGTGAAGACTAATAATGCCTAGTACACATGGTGAGAAAATTGGCTGGGGGGGGGGGGAAGAATGAATACAGAGTGGTTGCTTGATAATCTGTTTGTTAGTACACAGCTTTTGACAGGCGATCACAACATTTAATGTGAAAATATCTGAAAGGACAAGCGCAAACATTTTTCTCGTAAAATAACAGAATTAAAGATTTTCATGTAACTATTATAGCATTTGTATAAATTAAAAATAAGTAACCAAGACCGTACATGCTCGGAAATAAAAGAATACATTGCAATACTATATATTACATCAATTCAGAAGTTGTATTCTGTCTTATGAGAATTTTCTTAACTTTAGTAATCTTTTTTTTTTCAATAGTCTAGCATCCAAAAAAACCAAGAAAAAATGAACAATCATTTGTCCGATATTCTCATTGTGTGTACCAGTCCTAGAGATCCTGAAAGTGACAGAAGCAGGCCGACAACACAAACCCGCTGCCTCGTATTTAGCAGCAGCATTATCAGCCTGCTGTGCAAGCTCCTTTAGATTGCCATTGAGCTGGCTACATAATACATATGATAGGTTAGCTCAATAGCCAACTGAGTGAGCACACACAGCAGGCTGAAAATAATACTGGCTTACGTTCTCAGCCTGCGACTGTTACTGGCAGGATCTTTAGTCTTCACACAAGAATGGACATTATGTAGGAGGGATATGAAGGAACACAATGGCCCCTCCTCCAGTTCTGATGCAAAATGAAAGCGATCCAAACAGGTCAGGACTACTTTGAAGCTAACAAAATGGAATGTAAACTAAAATAACATAAATGCAGAATAAATGCACAAATGATCATAGAACATAGCACTATAATTGTTTGTAAAGCTGCAGTCCAACTTTGGGAGACTAATTTGCTAAAAACAAAATTTCATCTTAGCTGGGGCTAACCTTAAATGCACAATAACCTAAGGCGAATAAAAAAAAATAGAAATGTCTTCCACTCAACTAAATATCTGAAGTGAACAAAACCTAGGGTGAAGATAAAGTAAAATACCTGTAGATGAAGAAGAAAATTGGTGCATCAGAGAAAGCCAAAAAATGAGATTTGGTTTTTCAGGTACTACAGCACTTTTTGTGTGTGCTAATGGTTTGAGGCTTGTTATCATTTAATTTTATTATTGTATTAGATTTTCGAGTCAACCAACAAATGCAACCTGTATATAATCTTACTAATAATCCCCAAGTGTGCCATTCATCTTTGGCAAATCCTGCAATTGTAAAATACAAAAACTGTTTACTGCTTGTTTTATTGCCCATCTGGGTATACAGCTGTTTTATTTAGGATTTTTTTGTTTATGAATAATAATGCCACTTACTTGTTTTATAGCATGGTTACTGGGATTTCCATTAAAGTAACAAAAGTAAAAGTGGTATCACTAATGTGTGTGATTAATGTAACACTCAGATCCTTGGCCCTCTTTGGCAAGTCTTGAGTTCAGAGTTCACTCCTGGCAGTTATTGTGGGTTTCCTTGTAGATGTTTGTGGGATGACTGTGCAGACCACATCCACATTCTCAGATATATTTAAGATCCCCTAACCAAACTGCCTCCAGAAAATCAGGAACTGACTCATTTCATAGAAGCTAGCTTCACGAAGCTAAGAAAAATGTTGCCTGAGACTGACTGGTGAAGGCAAGGATCACAATATCAGAGCTGAAGCTCTTGTCCATGTTATACATTTTGGCTAGTTAATTTATATGTCATAAAAAGATCATAAAAGAGATTATTGTACACCCTACGCTAGGTTTCGCCATCTTTCCAATGTAAATGATAACATTTTACTAAAACAATGAGATGAAATACAAGGAACTTTTATTGCATGTCAGCATTTGAGAATATGGAAAATTTTTATGTAAGCTTAACCATTCACTAAGAAATTCATTTCACCTCTAATGTGGACCACGGGTTGCATGAAAGAAAATCACTTGATTCTCCCCTAAACACAGTCAGTGTTGATGGGGAATTCCCTCCCTCAGAGCCATTGTGTTCCCCCAGCTAAGGGTCCCCAAGGGGGGGGGGGGGGCTGTCCCTGCTGTGGGGAACACAGTGCTTATTGCTAGTGGCTATAATAGCCGCTAGTAATAACCACATGTCAAATTCAACAGGCTGGTTGTATCCAAGTTGATCGATCATTCAACTTGGACACATTCTTAAGGCACTTGGGGGATACCACAAATTAACCAACTAAACTGCACAGTAGGCACATATGCAGCCTGTTCAGGTTCTGTAGCCTCCCTGGCGGTATTCTCGAGTGTAGCTCGGTCTAAAGTTTCAGTACCACAAGCGGTAACCCCGAGCTACACTCGGGCTTACCATGCGGCGCTGCTCTGGGATCTGTTGTTCTCTTACCTTGTCCTGCGCTCCTGCGATGTCCCTCCTGCAGTGTCCCCTGTAATGTCCTCCGGCGGATGCCGGCATCTGTCTTCTGGGTTCCGTCCCCTGTGACGTCGGGACGTACAGGGGCCCAAACCGGCGGTAAATTTGAAAGTGACAAAAACTGAAATTCACTAAATTCACTAAAATAACATGGTAAAACATTACTGTATCAAAGCATTTCACATACATTTTGTCTCTAGTGCTTTGTCCTGTGCCCTGCCTACATTTTTATTGTTCTTTCTGCCTGGAAACTGAGAAACGTCCATGGCGTCCAAAAAGCGCCCCTTTAGGTCAAAATTGGTTTTAGACCAGCTAGAGAACAGCGATAGTAAATTAGAACCACTTGCAGAGTTGAGTGATAATGATTCCTGGGGAAATTCATCATCAGACAATGAAAACGATTTTGCGACTTTGCTCAGTGATGTGCGAACTTGGCGCTATATTTCAAATTTCAGTGTTTTTGGTTTGATTATATTATTGAATTAAATTTATTATTATATTATTATTTTTTATGATTATTTATTAAATTATAATTTATGATTTCGTGTTTCAAATTTTAACATACCCGAGATGTTTACTAGACTCTTGTTCGGACAGATTTCAGTGAGTTATTCCTAAAAATTACACGCCTACAATAAAAAAAACTACATATTTCCATGCAAAAAAATGTACCGCTTTGAGCACAGAAATATGGACATAATCTGACCGCTAGGGAGGTTAACTCATAACAATATTTCATTTGAGATATGAATGGAAAAACGACTTAACTGCCTGTTTCAATCTTAATCAAAGTCCTACTGAATGACAGGAATTTTTGTTCAGCTTGTGATATGCTTTAAAAAAACATCTCTGCAAAATCAAACATTTCATTCACTCTTCTATTAAGACACTGATATGACTTCCAAATACATATTTATGATGCTATTGTTTGTTCCATACTCACCACACATTCCTTCTACCCACACAACATTACATCAATGACATGAAACAAGCTAAAACAATTATGTAATGCTGTTTACACTAATACTTTTTTGTGGCTCATGACGCCTATTTAACAAAATTGAACCAAAATGATATTATATGAGGTTCACACAGATTACAACGGAGCTGATTCATTGGTGTTGATTAATTATCAATCAATTATTAATTCACACCATTGTTCCATGTGTACCGCATGTCTTGGTGTGTATGTATCTCATACAAATTAAGCCTTTAATTCTACAGTTAAATTCCTGCAAAAAAAGATTTTAACAAAAAGTTAGAACCTGTATTTATTGCTATCCTTGTGAGGATATTCAGTCTACCTATGTCACCTTGTAAGCGGTCACATGAATTGTAGTAGAGAGCAAACTCACAAGGGGACACCTGCCTTGGTAAAACCCGTGAAAGGGCTGATTTTCCTAACTTTTTGAAGAATTATTCTGACTTCATGTTTCTCTGTGACAGGAAATTTTCTTCAACCCAACAGAGGTTTAACCCTGCCTTATTCTACTAGCAAGTACATTTTGGATGGAGTTCCATGCCAAGCACCCGGTCAATGTGGCTGCAGCACTTTAGCATAGAGCACATTTTTGTAGAATTTAAGCAACAAAGCCTATTAGTGTCATTCAGATTTTCCACTTTTACATCCCTATATAAAAGCAACCTTATTTAAGAAATGCAATATTTTGTGGCACATGGCAACCACACCCAACTAAGAAGTCATGTTGATTCACAGCATAACTATTTTATGTTTGTCATGCCAGTCTGCGGTTTATAAAATGTGGTGATGACTGACCACCAGAGCAGGTCCTGGCTAGATACTGCTTTCAGGAAATATGTGATTAGTGGTTGTCAAATCTAACCCTTGGAATATGTTGTGCTATCACAGCATATCCTTAGAGACTTGAGCTATCACACCCCATCAAAGTGGGAATTCCATAGCATTAATTGCTAAATATCATAGGGTTGATTGACTAAAACTGGAGAATGCTAAATCTGGTGCAGCTCTGCATAGAAACCAACCAGCTTCCAGTTTTTTTGTCGAAGCTTAATGGGGCAAGCTGAAGATAGAAGCTGATTGGCTACCATGCACAGCTGTACCAGATTTTCCCCTCTCTGGGTTTAGTAAATCAACCACATAGGATAGTTTTATTTTATTCCTAGAATAAAGGGGAACATTTGGTAGTTTATATTATACAAGTCTCTCAAGCCTGTCTTCAAGTACCATTGCTGATACAAGGTTTCAAGGTCTCTATACAGACTGAAAGGAAAAACAATAATAATAGATCTTTCTGAAAAGTTACAAATAGCACCACTGTAAAACATGTCCTGTTAGTGGTCTAGCAGAACCAGATTTGGGAACCATCTATATGTTCAGTTATCAGATCCATACAATGATTCCAGTTATCACATACCTACAGTATATACAATACTCATGGTTTGTAAAGTACACCCCGACAACACATCTGGGTAAATTTTAAAGGCAATAATAAAATAGAAAGACAAATGTCTTCAACACAACCAACTCTAGGTGTACATTATAAAAATAACCTGACCCTATTATTTTTCTGTCATTTAATACACTCATTAATAAGCATTGGTTTTATTTTAGTAGGAAGTATATTTATAGTATAAATATTTTAATTCTTAAATTCTGAGAATTTCCTAGTGGATATTTTGTAAAAGGTATTTAACCATTTGTAGCTGTTGGAAGCTAGCCCAGGTTTGTAACTCCTGAGGTATTACAGGGGCTTCCCAGTCATGTGATCACTGCTACTGGCTGTCACAGTGATCACAGGATTGGAACCCCATGCCACCATTGACCGTAAGCTGTTGGTGACAATACTGGGGGAGCAATGTGACTGTGATCACAGCACAAAACACCAAAACCATCTTTATGCACACACAGTACATAGCAGGCCAATGTTAAAGCCCACTGTTGTACTGCTACATATATTCAGCTACCCTTTTTCTTTCAAATAAAATACTACTTTCACTTTTTTTTCAATCATTTGCTGCATCTGAGTGCTACTGACCCTGCAGCCTCTTTGCAGCCACTTCTTGTCTACAGGCTCTCCAGTGATAACTTCATATTTCCAGTGATAACTGGCATTTCTCAGGATGGTGACAACAGTGGACCATGCTTATGTAAAGTGTGTTGAAATGGCCACTTGTAGTCTTCACCTGTACAGGGTGACAACACAGGAGCACAAATAGGAGACCGAGAAATTGAACTGTCACCCTTTAACAGAAAGTGCCTTAACAAGAATCGTCATAGCAGTATCAGCAGCATTTATAACAGCTTTGTTGACATTGTTGAAGTGGCCCAGTACCATGAGCCTCAATCCGCTGTGTTCATGGCACTCTCCTGAGTCTACAGGCTCAGTCACATACATGTATGTGATTGAGCCTGTACATTCCGCCCGCCTGCAGCAAAGGTACTGCAGGCACTCAACAAGCGGTTAAAAGGGGGGATTTACTAGAACTGGAGCACTCAGAATTTGGTGCGGTTGTGCATGGTTACCAATCATCTTCTAATTTCAGCTAGTTCAATTAAGCTTTGACAATAAAACCTGGCAGCTGTTTTTTTTTGTGCAAAGTTGCACCCTCCAGTTTTAGTAAATAGCTCCCAAAGTATCATAATTCATCAACAGGTTAATTCCCCCCCCCCCCCTACACACTGATCAGTATGTCAAGGTCAGTTTAATACTTGCTATCATATGCTTCATTAATTCAGACCTTATATAGTAACAGACAGCAATCTGGCTTGTTCTGTAGCACATTTATAGTCACTGACCACCTGACTGCAGGTGTTCTTAAAAAAATCTCAGACATGATTACAGGATCACTAACATTTTATAGCTAGGGGAAAGAGAGTCAGGAGTTACTGGACAATACAGGTACAAACCAGCTTTCAGAAAATACTAGAGACATTTTGTGAAGTCATGTTTACAGTACAAGTCATCATTGTCAGGTGACTGAGGCTTGACGTATAAACAGTGCCTTACAGTACAACCAAGCAACAGAGACACTGATATTGCATTTTTGTAATTGATGGAAGCTGATAGATGTGTGTTTCTATTTTCTCAAATACAATAGATTATCAATGGCCAAGCAATAGGTGCTACAAGATACAGAACAATTTCCTGTGCTCCAGTTTTCATAGGCTGTTCACCTTGGGTCATAAGGACCAGATATCTTTTGTTTGCTTTCCAACTTGGGCAGTCTAATTGAAGAATGTATTATAGCACAGTAACTGTAAGAGAACACTTTGACAAAGAATCAGTATATAGCACTTATGTCTGCAGGGCAACAGACAATACTGAAATGCCAATAGTGGCAAGCATTTAACATTGCAAGGACCTCCTAATATTTACTAAATGTGGAAACGTGACATTGAGATCGTTACAATATACAGTTTAGTGATCCACAACAAACACGTTTTAAAATAGGAACAGTTACTAAAAGGCACCAACAACCATAAGGATCATGTCCTATATGGTACTTGCTACAACATGTAATTTTTTGAAATGAGAATGACCCTAATCACATGCTTTTCTATAATCCTTCATTAACGCTGAACTCCAGAAAAAACAGCTATATACAAAGGAAACACATAATCCATTTCTGTCCATCCAGTCTTCAGATTTACACAGCTCTGTCACACAGCACAATTCCATCTGGCAGGAAGGTAGGCCTCATTTTTTCTGCTGCAGCTAACTAAGGTTGATCATAAATGGATCAAAGTTCTTTCAGTTCAGCAAGGACCGGACGAACTTCGATCCATATGTGGAATTCTCTGCTTGACAGAAGTGGATAGCTAGATCGGCTTTCGTCAAAAAAGAATACTGGAAACCTTTTTTCAATTAGCAGCTTCAGCCGCTGTTCAGTGTGTTCTGACAGCAGAGAATCCCATGGTCAAAATACACTGTCCTTGTGGGGTGGGGGGGGGGGGAATTCTTCCAACCACCTCATTTGTTTGGCTGGAGGAATCCATTTGGTTGAGTAAAACAAAAAGTATCATCTACAGCCAGCTAAATTGTTACTAAACCCAGGACCCTGCATTCCCTATATCTGGTCTCCCACAGTACACAGAACACAGAAATGCAATTATTTTAGTAAATATAAACTGCTAAATACTTTTTCATCAGCAGTTAGAGCAGTCTTCTGACTTCTATCAGTGTTCAGCAGAGAACGAGTTAAAGCGTGTAGGAGGAGCTTTAATTCTCCCCTGATTGTCCAATGAGGTTGCAGGACCCCTGACCCTCTGTCTGAAAAGTGCTGATTGGCCCTGTGCTGATCATATGCATTCTCCCACAAAGAAAAAAAAAAACCTCTCTAGCAATACACACCAAACTGAGCATGTGCAGCTTGCCCCTAAGGCTCTGTTCTATCAGCAGATGGATGGGGGGAAGTAGAAGAAGGGAAATATCATAGAAGACAGGACCAAACATCCTTTTTAAACAATACAGAGGATTAACCCCTTATGTTCCACAGTGAGACTGATTTTACTGTTGTGGGTTTAGTAACACTTTAACACTTACAGGTCTTGCCCCCCCCCCCGCCTATGACTGGACTGTGAAAGGAGAAACAACACATGGATGTGCTCATCTCTCTCGTTTTTATCTCTTCTTCTATGAGAATGCTCCTTGTTAGCACATAAGTACTGCAGTATCAACGATTGGATGGTACTTACACTGCACTTACATAAAAATAAATGAATGATGAATTAGCAGACCCAGATCTGCATTCATTGGTGTTTTGTATAAATGCCTGCATTTCAACTTTCAACTACCTAATGAGTAAAGATTATTATCACGCTTACCACCAGAAGTGCCATTGTGCCATACGCCCTCAAATACTCCAGGAATTCAGCAAGTTTCTAAAATGTGCTGGTTTGCTATGACTTAAGTCCAAAGAGGTGCATGGCACTTTGTGGAATTATCACTTTAATTTTCACCGTACATTTACTGAGCATAGTTAGTACAGCTATCGCTATACTTCCAGGGCTCCAACACTGGAGCTTCTGGTCTCAGCTCAAGCAGTAGTAGAGTTGTGTGCAGCTGCTCTATCTACCCATCGCCTCCTCCTGCCCCATCACAGAGTGTTTTGTATTATGTGAACCCATTAACAAAACTGCAAAGCTGTCTGGGAATGATCAGCAGACAGAAGGGGCAGGCAGAGCTGCTGCTGTATGAGAAAGTAGCATCTCTCCTGTCAGAGCACAGGGAGTATAGGGAGTATAGTGATAGCTGAATTTCTGGCACTCAGTAAAACTGTTAGCTGTAAAAAAAAGAGGTAAGTCCACAAGGTGGCATGCACCTCCTTAGCAAGCCTGTGTCTACCTGGGCATCTTCTACCAACCAGAGCTTGAAATGAATATAACTAGAGCATGGAGGAAATTACAAGCGCATGGAGGACACTTGAGATAAATGGATAATCTATAATATGAGAGTAATTAATGATTTTAAGTTGATAGACATGGAAAGGTGACAACAGCTTTGTTTACATACTCAATAGATAAGTACTTTCAGGAGGATTGTTTACATGAGTGGTGTTGTTTACCACCTCTCTGAAAAGTTATCCATGGTGGATCGCTTTTCAGAGCATTTAACAGATGGCTTGGAGGCTACACGCATGTTTTAATGTATGAAATCCCGCAGCACAATACTGCAACCACATGTATTTTAACAAGGTTTCAGGGCGGTTGTGGCGAGTTCCCATTCACTTGGCCCTGGTTTTGCCTGCTAAACCTGACATGCTGTATATTTTTTACTGTGACGTGGCAAGCAGTACTACCATGCAGCAGCAGCAAAACCACAGCTCAGTCACCTAGTTCTACCACCCCTCCAGCCATCTGTATAATACAGTCTAAAAGTTCTCTTTTGTTGAAGATACCACCTTGATAACAGTAATGGCATGCCTAGAATATCAGGATGTGGCAGGAGGTGCAAAAGTGGTGATGATATCAGTTCATCCTCCAACGAGTGATAAATGATTCCTCAGTGATAAAAGAATTTGAATGAAAAAAAAGCACAGAATTACGTAGGTGCCCCCCCCCCTACAATTCTTTTATCAATATCACAGATTTCTCTAGTGTTTAGAGATAGAAATGGCTGTGATAGTAAATAAATTCTGGTGAACGAAGCAGAGTAGATAAAAAAGTAGAACTACAACTAAGACTGGCTATACATTATCCATTTTTTTGTACAATTTTCCTTTAGATTTATCAAAACCATATAATATGAGGTCAAACATAAACATTTACAATCTGTATGCAATCAGGAAGGTCCTTGCACTGCATAGTTGAAGGGAAATTGAATGGAAATTGAATAAGAAAACTGCATAATGTATGACCAGCTTAAAATGATTTTTTTTGTTTTATTTGTTTAGAGAGGAGAGGGGTTAGAATGCTTGTCAGAGTGTTATTGCTACCTGTGTCCTTGTGTGGAAAATTCATTGTCACTTCTTGTCCCAGGACACAAAGTGATGGAAAATCCAACATTTCACAATTGTAACAGAAAACAAATTCTGCTTCTGGTGACATTTATCAAAGGCTGGGTTTTCCACACATTGGGGAGTTTACTTCTTATCTCCTGCCATGTCTGAGCTACAGGAAGTGGTGGGAAATCTCCCACCCAAACATAGGAACAGAGAACAGATAGCAAATAAAGGTGATAGAGGTTTAATCCTTCCATAGTCTGTTCAAAATGTAAAAAAAAAAACATGCATGGCTTTAAAGCAGTATTATACCCAAAAATAAACATGCATTATATTGCAGCTTATCAGCTTGGAGATATGATGGCTGAATTAGTTTTCTTTTGTAGGATTTCTTTCTTTTATTTGCATCTGGTGATCCAGCCAGCAAGTCTGTTGTTTTTCAAACGAACAAGCTTTCCAGCTGAATGCATTATTTTACAGGGATAAGACAAACCATTTACCACTACCAGGGGGGCTTACAATGATCAGCTTTTATTTATGTAAAACTTTTATACCAAAAGGAACAAAACAGTTGCTGTAACTGATTATAAAGTGTGACCTGCAGTTTGGCTTCAATTTGTTATTGTATTTAAATCTGCGAGTACACCTCCCCTCCCCGCAGACTGACAATGCTGCTGTCTAAGGATAGGCGCGGGTGGTGCCGCTGCGGGTCTGCACGAAAATCCATGCAGCCGCACCATCAACACAGAGAAATGCGGACCCGCGGGCGGGTGCCATTATTTCTAATGGCACGCCGCCCACATTGGAAAACGCAACCATACTGGGAACCGAGGTTCCCGTACGGGCTGCGTTTTCGGAAGAAATGCAAGGACTTCCTTCCTGTGTGTCACGGGCATGGGAGTCCATTCAAATGAATGGGCTCTCATGCCCACGCAAAACACAGCCCACACGGCCGCATATATGTAAACCGGGGCTAAAGGTGTGCTCCTTCATCCAGGATGGGACACTCTGATACAGGAGGTTTGTTACAAGCCAGATCATCAGGTGAAACCAGAGAGAAAAAGCCTAAAAAAGAAACTAATGTAACCACATCATCTAAAGATTAGTAAACTGAAATATCTTTTTCATTTTGGATAATGTAAAAAAGGGTTATAAGCCCTGTTAGTTTTATTTTTAGGTCTTATTGAGGTGATTTCTCTTCACTTCCTGTCCCAAAGCCAAAACAGGAAGTGAGAGGAAATCCTTCAAAAGTGAGGGAAGCCTTGGTTGTCACCAGAACTAGTGTTTCCATTGATAAGAGTTTCCCTTTATTACTATTCTGGGGGAAACCTAAAATTTGGGATTTTCGTTTACTTTCACTCTCAACAACAATAAAAACCAACAGATGTTCTAATCCAGCTCAACTCCACCCAAAACTGAAAAAAGTTTTGCCTTTAGTTATACTTTATTCTCTACCTAGGATTTCTACCTACAATCAAAAACTGACTATTGTAAAACAAGTAAAGTATATCCTATCACTATTTTTACACAGCATACATCTAGCAATGCACGGAATCGGTAGACAGGATCAGTTAAAGTTCAGATAAGTTTAGCATACATACAGTATAAGGCTACGTTCACACTAACTTTATCAGCAGGCCTCAGACAGGTGTTTGGGAAGCATTTTTAACGCTTCTCAAATGCCTATGAAAATTCTGCACATGGCAGCATGCTGTTTACACGGAAGCGTTAGCGTCGTGGCAAAACTGGCACCTCATGTCCAGTCAGGAAGAGGTGAAGCCTCCCATTCAAGTCTATGATGCTGCTCCGCAAACGCCTGCGGTTGCGACGTGGCTGCGGAGCGTTAATACCAATTAACTTCATTATAGGAGCTTGTGGTGCGGTTTTAATGCTTGGCAAACGCCTATCAACTGCCTCAAAACCGCGCATAGGGTGTTTTGGGAGCGTTTGCAGAGCGTTAAAAACGCTTCCCAAACGCTTGTCTAACGCCTGTCAAATGCTATAGGGACGTTTGGCAAGAGTTAGAAATAAAGTCAAGTGTGAACGAGCCCTTAGAACTAAGAATTTGCTCACAGCCCCAAACAAGCAATCACTTTGAAGACAAAAAAGGGGCTGATGTAAACTGGAGAGTGCAAAAGCTAGTGCAGCTCAGCATAGAAACCAATCAGCTTCAAGATTGTATTCTGAAAGCCTAATGGAACAAGCTGAAGTTAGAAGCTGATTGGCTGCCATGCACACCAGATGCTGAGTGCTCCAGTTTTAGTAAATCTCAACCAAAGTACTTCTACAAACAAATCAACAGAACAGGGTGACTCATAAGTGCATGTTTTTTTTTTCTAGATTTGTAATAGAACTGGTCTACCCCACACACATAATGAGGAAGATCTACTAAAACTGCAGCACTCAGAATCTGGTGCAGCTGTGCATGGCAGCCAATCAGCTTCTAACTTTGTTCAATTAAGCTTTGTAATCAAAACCTGGAAGCTGATTGGTTACTATGCAGAGCTGCACCAGATTTTTCACTTTCCAGTTTTAGTAAATCAACCCCAATGAATGATATAAGAACACAGATATCACAAACATAAAGCGAGTGCTTGAGATATTTATACAGTAGGATGTGACATAACTAGATCACACAGGAAGGAATGAGGATATGACGTTACTTACATAAGATCACACGTGGTCATGCCATTAGTTTATGCAGCGTTTGACTTCACAAATCGGCATTTGATTCAGTGATGCTAACAGACTGTTTTCTTTACTTCCCCAGGGCTGCAGAAACAACACAAGACAATTTGTTCTCACTGTCACTCATGGCCATCATCATACCTCTCAGAGTCATTTTTAACATAACAACCAGGTCAAGTTCAACAACTCATACACTGAGTTATAGTAAAGCACTGCCACACCTACAGAGCAGGGAAAATGCGACAACTCCTGTTTGTCAAGGGACATTGCTCCTTGCACATTCTTCCTTATCACTCTTGGCTTCTTTCACACTATAAAAAGGGCTTCCTGTTTAGATCTGCTGTTCGCTGAGTGGCAATAAAGAAATAGTTTGTGCTGTTATATCCCATTAAGAAGATCAAAAAACAGCGATTTACAGCGTGAAATCTTAAACCTTTTCCGGCAAGGTGTAACATATAATATAAAGAATACACAGCACAATACATAAATGAAATAGTCCCCTTCTAAAGTAAATATGGCATTTTTGAACACCAACTAAAATTATACAGCCTAAAAGACAAATTAAAAAGAGAACATGGTGTACATGTAATTACACCTAATCAAATTGTTCTGTACTGACAAGCCAAGAGTGGATTAAACCCACACCATGTACGTATCATTTTACTCTCCATTCCTTGTCATTGAAATGTGTGAAAACTTTTCCAGTGTGAAAAGGACCTTCCGTGAATGAATGGAATTACTGAGTCTTAACCTCCCTATCTGCCTTTAAGTGAGTGCAGATCAGTAAAAAGGAACTGCTCCCTGGTCGTGTCATGTGTCAGCAGCATTACGTTAGCAAGAAGTCATTCATTCCTACCATGTGCTTTACAGAAGACATGACTACCTGGAATAACCTTCTCCCCATAAGGCAGGAGTGCTTCAAAAACTCGGTTTAACATCAAATACTGCAAAACCTATCGATCTTCATTCATTTTTCATATATGGTTGCAATGCCTTGAAAAAAAAAGAAGCTAATTAAGAACGTATTTAACAAAGTACTTACCTAAAACTGATTTAATTTTGCGAAATTCCTCATCTGTTAAAACTCTTTCTTGAACACTAGAAGGAACAGAAAACAGACATAATTTATAGAGCTGAGTAACATCCTCTGGTTTTGTTAGGAAATCCAATCCTACTTTAAAGCAATAACCATGAGCACATGCATTCACACATGTTTCTCAGGAAAAGAAATGAGACATAGTCTTCATCGTTTAGTGAGCACAAAATCCTAGGATGACTCAAAGTCCTAAATCCCAGTCCTTAGGTCCTTCCAAAAGCATTTGCTTCCTATCAGTGGCATTGGTAAATCCAGAGAAAAAGAACACCGTATTCACAGGCTCCCGGCTGCCATCCAGCTTTGCTTGAACAGTGTGTCAGAAAGGCAGCTATGAGAAAGCTTAGTAGAACTCAAGTTCTTGGGAGTCTTATAGAGTACCGCCAATTAGCAGCTGACCAATCACATGCTGTGGGGTAAGACAAAAAGGGCAGTCCCTTCTGAATCAAAGAAGTTCTGAATTAGTGAGGTTACACAAAGGACACTCATTCAGAAAGAAAAAGAAAAAAAAAATAGGCAGTGCTTCGTAGCTGAAAACGCCCAGGGAGAAACTGCAAGTACTTTAAATGCAGGAAACGCCTCGTACAGACAGGGATAGTGTGCATTCAGCAGAAGCTCTCGTCTCTTATACCAGGAAATGTGCTTGGCTCATATAGTACACCAATAACGTGTAACGTAATAACGTGCTAACAAACACAGCACAAGCTGCCCACTTGGGAATTAACAGAGAAAATTTCTGTCGTTACTTTTATCACTGTAAACCCCCTGTAATGAAAACTTCATCTAAGCTTCAGTGATCAGTGAAATCACAACTGCCACTTTCATTGGTTTTCCGAGATGAGTGGGGTGGGCTGATTTACATGATCTCATTCTAATTATCTGATTATCAAGTTATATTTTGTTTGCAGTGTATATTTCATATAAATCTTAATGAAAACAGATATGGGAAAATACCATTATGCTATGGAAGCTCCACTTTTTATACTAACAAGCTGATTATTTTATGTTTATGCTATTACTATTATTATTTTTATTACTGTGCAAAGTGCAGTAGCCCACACTAACCAATCAGCATTTATTGCGTTTTAATGAGGGATGTTAAAAAATGACTGCCCGCTATGGTGTACTGAGGCTTGTAATTTATTAATGCTCTTTGCTTTGCTAAATAAGTATCACCGTGTTTATAATTATTTTAGGATACCGAAAAACATCTAACATGTTAATCATAATAATAATCACATTGACAAAAGTACTTATCCCTGCTTAATACAGATGAAGTGGTTTTAAATCACACAGCTTGGCTAAATTGTTCATTGATACCCAATTAGTGGGATTATCTAAGCTAACAAATGTGTGTGTGTGTATATATATTTATTTATATTAATTGGCTCCTGTCGAAATTGGACCTAGTATGTGTGCTTGAATGTGAGTTAGGGACCTTAGATTGTAAGCAGGACAGGAGCTGATGTGAATGTACAATATATGTAAAGTACTGTGTCAATTGACAGCGCTATATAAACACCTGTAATAAAATAAGTTATATATTTTTATTTTTTTTTTACACTATAAAAAGGGCTTCCTGTTTAGATTTGATCACCCATCTACCATTTCACAGTAACTAACCAAAATATCTAATATAAAACTAATATGAGGGAAAAAAGTAATGATTATGCTATCTGGCTGCGTAATTAAAAAAATGTCTGGGAAATCTCTTTTATACCAGGGGTATTATAATCTTTTTTCATTTACAGTTTCTACATCCTGCATAATTTCCCATTTTCTCCATTTTGTGTGCAGTTTTAAAACAATTTGGCTAATTGAAGTGAATATTCACATATTTTGTGAGTGAAGACTTTCATCTCCTTTAGCAAATCAGCCTCAGCTTGTTACTATAACAATGTCATAGGGTAACACAGAAGATGCTGGTTGCTAGGACGGTTGCTAGGACATGTGGCAGATTATTAATTAGGTAAAGTTACAGCAGTACAGTCATTAATAATTATCTACAGCGTCCTGCCCCTTTCTAATATGAAGTCATAGCAATGAATGATGTCAGAACCTATGATTTTGTCTTTTACTACTCAGCAATGCTTTTATAAATGTTTAAAAAATGAAACAATTTCTAAATAAATAAATAAGGAAAAGCAAAGTAAATTAGCAGTATCATACACCCTTCCCATAACTAAAAGTCAGATATAGGTGAAGACTAATTTGTACATTCATCAACACTCTACACCAAATATTAAAAGAAAATATAACAACCAAAAGGGAAAATTACTATAACTGATTATGCTTTCACAAATTTACTCGTGTTATAAAGTAAATTCTTCTTACATGTATTATTCAAATGTGCAAGTCATTGATATTACATAATTTTCCATGTAAGTATGTACCCATTCAGGAAACTAGCTATTTTCATTTGGTAACCTTTAAGCATTTTCTCAAGTGTGTACCAAAAGATGTGCAAATCATACGCAGCCTAAATACAATTCAGCATTTTAAAAAATGTTTTCCAGTACAAAAAGACTAATTTTTAAGTCAAATGAGGCAATATTAAAGTTGGTTTACTAAAGAAATTGAGGTGTTTAAGGTTGTAAAGTGAATGTTAGTGAAGGTGGAGCTGTGCACATTTTGAACACCCAATTAGTTGTAGGGGAAATTTTGCTAGCACAACTGGGCATAGCTTTGCCTTATTCACTAACATTCATTTTGCAAAGAGAACATGCACTTTCCGAAGTAAACATTTACTTTGCTAGTGAACACTCTTTAGTTTCTCATATTTACAAAGCACTATATTTTGAGTAAGCACCCAGGGTACTAGGTGTAATCCTTGACTCTGACCTATCCTTTCGGCCCCAAATCCAATCGCTGCCAAAAGCTTGTGGACTTCTCCAAATGTTGCTCCTATTTAACTAATGAAACCACCAAGCTACTCATTCATTGTAATTCCCTTCTCATAGGTCTACCTCATCGCAGGCTATCCCCTCTTCAGTATATCATGAATGCTGCTTCCAGACTCATCTACCTTACCAACCAGTGTCTTCTACCTCTCTATGCCAATCCCTCCATTGGCTTCCCATTGCCCAACGAATAAATAAAAAATAGTAAAACACAAATTAGTGAAAATGTCCACAGTGAGCATGTGCTCTTTACAATAAAACATTAGACACCACCTGTAATTTTTAACCACTCTGGCTAATTATTTGCTGCACATTGTTTGGACCTGCATTACTGCATGCAGTATTAAAGAAAATCCTGGAATTTAAAACTGAGGATATATGAAAAAAATTAATAAGCGGAAGCTACCTTTGGTGAAACTGCATGTGTTAGAGCCAAAAATATAGGCAGCTGAAGTTACACATTTTCTGTAAGTCAATCTTGACCCAGTATCTTTCAGCAGTCTAAATTTCCTTATTGGCTTGTGAGGCCAACAGTGAAATTATCAAATCAATATAAAGGCTCAGGAGGCAGGGATGGTGGGGACAAGCTAGACCCTAATACTGTATACCTATATGTTTTTGTTCAGTGTTTAATCTGATTTGCTTGACATTGTGACAGATTTACCAAAGGTCTAAAATCTTACCAAAAAATATTTAGTACTTGTTTAACACAAGTAGTCTTATAACAGCGATATATGAAAACACATTACTAACTAATCAAATGCAGATCAAATATTTTTTTTACTTTGACCAATGTTTTTTTTTTAATGAATAGCTTCCTAATACTTGTCCTGTATAACAAAGGTGCTCAACTTGTAGTTAGGATTTGTTTTGGGGGTTCCCAGATTTTCACATACAAAACCGCACTAAGAATGTTGGCTTTTGAATCAGAATAGTGAGAACTATAACAACTCAATACTGTTTACTATTAAATGTGGTGTGCACAGATGGGAATACTTCCTGGTAACAACCAGTCTTATCTTTAGTCCTGCAAAGTTCCTGAAGCAGTAACACAGAGGAAAAAAAAAAAAGAAAAAATGTAGAACATATACTAAAACTGGAGAGTGCAGTTCTGCATAGAAACCAGTTAGCTTCCATTTTTTTCAAAGCTTAACTGAAAAAGCTGACATTAAAAGTTGATTGGCTACCATGCACAGCTGCAGTTTTAGAAAATCAATCCCATATCTTTCTAAATCCCTAAACTAAGTGAATGAATAAAACATAGATTGTTGTAGGGTAAATTCTGCTAGCAGGATTAGATATTCAAAGTGAACACAGCTTCACCTTATTCACTAACATTAATTTTACAAAATGATTTCTTCTTCTTTGGATCAAAAATTATTTATGAACTGTATGTTAAATAATGATATACATTAACAGCAAACAATATAAATATATCTTACAAGTTCACATATGTTCTTTTTAAACAGACCACTGACCATTGTTCACATTACAGTCCTCTTTTATGGCCAGTACACTTGCTTCTGAGATGTTTTCTATTGATGCAGTTTGTGACTTGTGAATGGACTGACTGCCTATAGGTTTGACCTATCTGCATATTGCAACTGGAAATGAGCCTTACAGCATGTAAGCTCACATTAGATATTTGAGCTATGAAAAGAATTTAAAAAAATGTTGAGAACTCATTCTTTTATTAAGAATAAAATAGTACAAGCATGAGGCTTATCATACGTTATAACATGCATAAAGTATGGAATTTTAATGTGGTAAAAATTGCTAACTGCCTCCATACATTGGTGACTAATCACAAAAGAATGTGAAATGTGTACTTTAGTATTGTATCAATAAAAAAGGCACACCTTGCACAAAAATGTTTAAAGCAATAAACTGACACTACAAAGCAAGTGTGAACATTGTAACTATGAGTGAGATAGGCAGAGATCAGAGAACATCTAAAATCCGCTCCACACATGATCCATCCACCTGATTCCTCTCAGTTATCCAGTTTGAACTAATAACATCCGCCATGACTGTTCAATTTTCCCACTACAACCTCTGTTTGGGTTACATTTTTCTTCTTTTTGGGGGTGCTGTACCTAACATGTAGGGGGTGATTTTTATTAATTTTGTTGAAACATTAGGTCAGTATTGGATCCCATGAGCTAAGTGCTGGTTCACATATATGTGGATTTGATGCCGTTTGAAATAATCCGCATGACATGTAAAAAACATTGCTTCCTATGGTGCCTGTTCACATACACTATATTGCCAAACATATTGGGATGCCTGCCTTTTCATGCACATGAACTTTAATGGCATCCCAGTCTTAGTCCATAGGGTTCAATATTGAGTTGGCCCACCCTTTGCAGCTATAACAGCTTCAATTCTTCTGGGAAAGCTGTCCACAAGGTTTAGGAGTGTGTCTATGGGAATGTTTAACCATTCTTGCGGAAGTGCATTTGTGAGGTCAGGCACTGATGTCGGATCAGAATGCCTGGCTCGCAGTCTCCACTCTAATTCATTCCAAAGGTGTTCTATGAGGCCAGGACTCTTTGTAGGCCAGTCAAGTTCCTCCACCCCAAACTCGCTCATCCATGTCTTTATGGACCTTGCTTTGTGCACTGGTGCGCAGTCATGTTGGAACAGGAAGGGGCCATCCCAAAACTGTTCCCACAAAGTTGGGAGGGTGAAATTGTCCAAAATGTCTTGGTATACTGATGCCTTAAGAGTTCCCTTCACTGGAACTAAAGGGCCAAGTCCAACCCCTGAAAAACAACCCCACACCATAATCCCCCCACCAAACTTTACACTTGGCACAATGCAGTTAGGCAAGTACCGTTCTCCTGGCAACTACCAAACCCAGACACATCCATTGGATTGCCAGAAAAAGAAGCGTGATTCATCACTCCAGAGAACACGTCTCCTCTGTTCTAGATTCCAGTGGCAGCGTGATTTACACCACTGCATTCAACGCTTTGCATTGCACTTGGTGTAAGGCTTGGCTGCAGCTGTTCGGGCATGGAAACATTAAGCTCTCTACGCACTGTTGTTGTGCTAATCTGAAGGCCATACAAAGTTTGGAGTTCTTTAGCTACTGACTCTGCAGACAGTTGACAACTTCTGCACACTGTGCGCTTCAGCATGCGCTGACCCTGCTCTGTCATTTTACGTGGCCTACCATTTGTGGCTGAGTTGTTGTTCCCAGCTGCTTCCACTTTGTTATAATATCACTAACAGTTGACCATGGAGTATTTACTAGCAAGGACATTTCACAGATGGATTGCAGAGGTGGCAACCTATCACAGTACCACGCTTGAATTCAGTGAGCTCCTGAGAGCGACCCATTCTTTCACAAATGTCTGTAGAAGCAGTCTGCATGCCTAGGTGCTTGGTTTTTTACACCTGTGGCCATGGAGTAGATTGGAACACCTGAATCCAATGATTTGGAGGGGTGTCCCAATACTTTTGGCAACATAGTGTATGTCCGATGCACTGGCGGTGCGGATTCAGTGCAGTTTGAAAAAGAGTCATGTACGATTTCTAAGCAGTGCCTTCAGGTTCAGGTGCGGATTAAAGGCTATTAACTTCTATGGGAACCATTTCTAAACCACATATGTGTAAACAGGATAAAATCCTTAGCTAATCCTGTCCTGAACCTCATGCTAAACCTGATGTAAACTTGACATGAACCGCTGAATAACTACTGTAATAATTAGCTGTGAAACCTGAGCTTCACACCACTCTGCACGTGTGAATCATCTCTAAGGGCTCGTTCACACTAGGCTGTTTTGCCAACGCTTGCCAAACGTCCCTATAGCGTTTGGCAAGCGTTGGTCCGGCGTTTGCGGAGCGTTTTTTAATGCTCGGCCAACGCTCCGCAAACGCCGCATGCGCGGTTTAGTGGCGGTTGCTAGGCGTTTGCCGAGCGTTAATAACGCCCCACAAACGCCTATAATGCAGTTTGAGTGGTGTTACCGCTCCACAAACGCCCCGCAACCGTGTCGCAACCGCACCGCAAACGCCGGCCGGGCGTTTGCGGAGCGGCACCATAGACGACAATAGGAGGCTTCAAAGCCTCCTGACTCGTCCAGAGGCGTCCGTTTTGCCGCGACGCGACGCGACGCAAACGCTCCCGTTAGAACAGCACCATGTGCTGTAATGTGCAGAATTGGCAGAGGCGTTTGGGAAGCGGTAAAAACGCTTCCCAAACGCCTCTCTGCCGCCTGCACACAAGGCTAGTGTGAACGTAGCCTAAGACAGCAAAATTTTGCAGAACTGAAATACCTAACATTTTGCTGTGATATATATATATATATATATATATATATATATATATATATATATACACAGTATCTCACAGAAGTGAGTACACCCCTCACATTTTTGTAAATATTTTATTTAATTTATTTCATGTACTTATATAGCGCCATCAATTTACGGAGCGCTTTATACATATATATTGTACATTCACATCAGTCCCTAACCCTCAAGGGATTACAATCTAAGGTCCCTAACTCACATACATATACATACTAGGGCCAATTTAGATAGGATCCAATTAACCTACCAGCATGTCTTTGGAGTGTAGGAGGAAATCGGAGTACCCAGAGGAAACCCATGCAGGCACAGGGAGAACATGCAAACTCAAGGCAGGTAGTGCCGTGGCTGGGATTCGAACCAAAAACCCGAGTACTGCCAGGCGGAAGTAATGCCAGGCGGAAGTGCTAACCATTTAGCCACTGTGCTGCCAACAACATTGTGACACCATTGAAGAAATGACACTTTGCTACAATGTAAAGTAGTGAGTGTACAACTTGTATAACAGTGTAAATTTGCTGTCCCCTCAAAATAACTCAACACACAGCCATTAATGTCTAAACTGCTGGCAACAAAAGTGAGTACACACCTAAGTGAACATGTCCAAATTGGGTGTCATGTGACTCCTTAGTGTTACAAGGTCTCAGGTGTGAATGGGGAGGAGGTGTGTTAAATTTGGTGTTATCGCTCTCACTCTCTCATACTGGTCATTGGAAGTTCAACATGGCACCTCATGGCAAAGAACTCTCTGGGGATCTGAAAAAAAGAATTGCTGCTCTACATAAAGATGGCCTAGGCTATAAGAAGTGGTTTAGACATTAATCGCTGTGTTGAGTTTTTTTGAGGGGACAACAAATTTACACTGTTATACAAGCTGTACACTCACTAATTTATATTGTAGCAAAGTGTCATTTCTTCAGTGTTGTCACCTGAAAAGATATAATAAAATATTTACAAAAATGTGAGGGGCATACTCACTTCTGGGAGATACTGTATGTCTGTTTATATGAATGAATGGCAAACCCCATATACTATGCATTACCTCACGTTCCCTTTATATTGTAAAGCACTGCGTAAACTGTTGGTGATATATAAATGGTGTCATCACTCTCACTCTCTCTTACTGGTCACTGGAAGTTCAACATGGCACCTCATGGCAAAGAACTCTCTGAGGATCTGAAGAAAAAAATTGTTGCTCTACATAAAGATGACCTAGGCTATAAAAAGATTGCCAAGACCCTGAAACTGAGCTGCAGTACAATGGCCAAGACCATACAGCAGTTTAACAGGACAAGTTCCACTCAGAACAGGCCTCGCCATGGTCGACCAAAGAAGTTGAGTGCACGTGCTCAGCGTCATATCCAGAGGTTGTCTTTGGGAAATAGATGTATGAGTGCTGCCAGCATTGCTGCGTAGCTTGAAGAGGTGGAGGGTCAGCCTGTCAGTGCTCAGACCATATGCTGCACACTGCATCAAATTGGTCTGCATGGCTGTCGTCCCAGAAGGAAGCCTCTTCTAAGGATGATGCACAGGAAAGCCCACAAACAGTTTGCTGAAGACAAGCAGACTAAGGACATGGATTACTGGAACTGGTACATGGATTACTGTGGTCTGATGAGACCAAGATAAACTTATTTGGTTCAGATGATGTCAAGTGTGTGTGGCGGCAACCAGGTGAGGAGTACAAAGACAAGTGTGTCTTGCCTACAGTCAAACATGGTGGTGGGAGTGTCATGGTCTGGGGCTGCATGAGTGCTGCCGGAAATGGGGAGCTACAGTTCACTGAGGGAACCATGAATGCGAACATGTACTGTGACATACTGAAGCAGGGCATGATCCCCGCCCTTCTGAGACTGGGCCGCAGGGCAGTATTCCAACATTATAACGACCCCAAACACACCTCCAAGATGAGGAAGAACACCTAAAGAAGCTGAGGGTAAAGCTGATGGACTGGCCAAGCATGTCTCTAGACCTAAACCCTATTGGGCATCTGTGGGGCATCCTCAAATGGAAGGCGGAAGAGCGCAAGGTCTCAAACATTCACCATCTACGTGATGTCATCATGGAGGAGTGGAAGAGGACTCCAGTGGCAACCTGTGAAGCTCTGGTAAACTCTATGCCCAATAGGGTTAAGGCAGTGCGGGAAAATAATGGTGGCCACACAAAATATTGACACTTTGGGCCCAATTTGGACATTTTCATTTAGGGGTGTACTCACTTTTGTTGACAGCGGTTTAGACAATAATGGTTCTGTGTTGAGTTATTTTGAGGGGACAACAAATGTACACTGTTATACAAGCTGTACACTCACTACTTTACATTGTAGCAAAGTGTCATTTCTTCAGTGTTGTCACATGAAAAGATAGAATAAAATATTTACAAAAATGTGAGAGGTGTACTCACTTCTGTGGTATACTGTATATATACATACACACTGTATATATACACTATATTGGCAAAAGTATTGGGATACCCCTCCAAATCATTAGATTAAGGTGTTCTGTGAATGGGAAAACTACGTTCTGACAGCCTTTGAGGCTGTAGACTTCTGGTTTTCAATAAACGACCACAGTGTTCCACAGCACCATGGTAGTTCATTACTGTCAGTAAGCATCTGCTTGCCCATACAGGATGTATGAGCAAGCAGATATACTGACAGGTCAGGGGGTTGAACAGCATGGCACCAGTGATCTGCTGATCGCTGGTGCAATGCTTTAGAGGAGGCTCCAGAAACAAAAAAATAATAAATGCACATTTTTATACCTTCAAAAAAATGTGCATTTATTATTTTTTGTTAAAAGGTGAACTTATCCTTTAAGGTTGGCTACACAACCAAACTACCAATGAATGATTTTCGTCCCCGTGACCTGACATTTAAAAAATATACAGCATGTATGGATGGATAAGGGTGCTTATGGCAGTAAACCTAACAAGGTTGTAAGTCAACTAGTCATAATAAGAAAAAAAAAACAAAAGAATTGTCTTGAATCTATATTGCATAGACAGTACATTGTTCACTGTACAAGATTGTTGCACTATATAAAGTAAGCTAACCCAAAATCCTCTAACTCTGCGACTCAAGACCCACAAACTGGCTTCACCTAGCTCTTGCTGTTTGCACATGTGAAATACTACGATAATTACCCTGTGTGCACTTAAAGTGTTACTAAACACACAACAGTAAAATCAGAGTGTATATGCAGTAAAGCATGCTTGTTATACTCACAGTGGAACCTAAGGAGTTAATCTTCTGCATTGTGTAAAAAGCCTGTTTGATCCTGTCTTCTCTGATCCTCCCTTCTGCTGTCCCCAATCCATCTGCTGATAGTACAGAGCCCTAGGAGTCACTCTGCACATGCTCATTTTAATGTGTATTGATAGAGAATGTTTTTTCTTCTTTAGGAGGGTGCATGTGATTAGCACGGGGCCAATCAGCACTGTCCAGCTTGCAGCTGGACACAAGACTGCTACATAAGGCTGGTGAGAAAAGGTAATTAGCAGTTTATATTTACTACAATAATTACATTTCCATGTTCTATGTACTGTGGGGACCAGATAAAGTGAATACAGGGCCATGGGTTTAGTAACACTTTAAAGCAGATTGAGTAAAAAGTGAGGATTATTGGCACCCAGCAGTGAATACCAGTAATAAGTAAATATCGTGATGAATGGTTATGGTGTTGTTTGGCGAGCAGAACAGCCCCCAAGGGCATGCAAAGGATCACAAGGTCAACAGCCAAAAATTGCACAAAGTATTTTTGGTGTAACCCCCCAAAAGTGATATCCACTTCAAGTGAACACATGAATATATTTAATAAGATGGAGCAAAGTGCAATGTAGGCAACCATATCCTCATCAGTAAATAAAGTTGAACTCCAGGCAAATACAGTTGAAATATATATAAGTAAACATAATTGTATTTATGTCCATCCAGTTTTGAGATTTACGCAGCACATCCCATCTGGCAGTGCAGGATGCCAGATTTTTCCAATGTGGATCTGGGGGTCTCCAAGGAGTTTCCCTAATTTACAGGATATTCTCTCACTAATGCAGGCCATACATGGTTCGAATTCCGAACGATTTTTCATCCGAAAATCGAAAACGTTGTTCACTCGGTAATCCGATGGTGCCATCAATGATTTAGAAAATCGGCTGACCAAGTCATAAAGTTCACCCCATATAACCGGTGAAACTTCTGTTCCTTCCAGGTCCAGGTTTCCACTGTCCTGGTGCTCCAGGGCCTTCAAAACTGTGATAGGTAGTCAGGAAATTAGATGTGTAATTTATGCCCCTTTTATGCTCCTAGAATGACTGAAGGTGCTACTTGGATGTTGGGTCTCTGTATGTGGCCAGGCTGTGGAAAAGTCTCACACATGTGGTATCACCATACTCAGAAGGAGTAGCTGAATGTATTTTGGGGCATACTTCTTGGTACGTACATGCTGTGCATTAGAAATATCTTATAAATTGAGAACTTTGTGTGAAAAAAACATTTTTAAATTATTTTCTAAAAACTTTTTGTAAAAAAACTACATGTTCAAAAGACTCATTGTACCTGATAGAATACACATTGGGATGTTTGCTTTCCAAAATGGGGTCATTTTGTGAGCGTTTCCGCCGTCCTGGTGCTTCGAGTCCTTCAAATCTGTGATAGGTAGTTAGGAAATCAGATATGGGGTCTTTATATGGGGCCAAGCTGTGGAAAGTTTCACACATATGTTTTGGGGTGCAGCTGCAAGTATGACTCATTTTGTCCAAAATTTATGAAGCAAAATTACTTATTTGCAAACATTTATAACAGAAAGTAATAAAAATGCCTTTTTTTTTTAAATAATTAGGTATTTTTTCGCTTATGTCTCAAAAAACCCAAAACCCAGTGGTGATTAAATACCACCAAAAAAAACTATTTGTGTAAAAAAAATAAATGATACAAATTTTGTTTGGGTATAGTGTAGCCTAATATGTCTTCAAATTAACCTAAAATTTCATGCATTATCTATGAGCCCTATGAAGACCCTCACACCTCTGAAGAGTGATAGAAGTTGATGATAGGTCAATTCTCAATGTGCAAAAAATTCACCTCAAATATACATAAAGTTAGTAGAATGTCAAAAACAATAACAAAAAGTTCATATAGACATAAACCATAGTCAATAAGTATGAGAAGAAAATTCCACAATCGATGGTATTATTGTAGACAATGCTGTAACTGCAGAGCCTCCCTCCCTTCTCCTACTTATGGACTATGGTGTATGTCTATATGCACTTTTTGTTATTGTTTTTGAAATTATTCTAACTTTTATGTATATTTGAGGTGAATTTTATGCACATTGAGATTTGACCTATCCTCAACCTCTATCACTCTTCAGAGGTGTGAGGGTCTTCATAGAGCTCATAGATAATGTGTGAAATTTTAGGTTAATTTGACCACATATTTTGGTTTCTTACATGTAATTATGATTACTGTACTCACTCAGTTTATTCAATTAATTTTTTTCAAATTTTGCTTGCCCTTCAAATAGGTGAGGGTCTTCTTAGGGCATATGTATGCACTTATTTAGTTTAACTATTACAGTGTTTTAATTTCAATTTTTGATCGCTTTTCAGAGGTGTGAAGGTCTTCATAGTGCTCACAAGGTTTAAGGGTTCACCTTAAACCATTTGAATTAGCCTTTTAAGAGACGATATCCTCTTATATACTTGCAGCTTTGTGATTTCAGTTGATTGGGGATTTGCAAGGTTTGATTTTACATACAGTGTAGCATGACAGAGTAATTGTCAAAGTGTGAGAGCACTGAAAGCTGAAAATTGGCCTGCTGCCTTTTCAGCTGCCCTTGGCGGCTGTTGGCTTGTAGTTCTCATTGAACTACCATGGCGTACAGGCAAGGAGATATACTGACAGTTCTGCAGGAGACCTGCATGGCACCAGCGATCTGCTGATCCCTGGTGCAATGCTTTACAGGCTCCTGCAAAAAAATGTGCATTTATAATTTTTGGGCAAATGATGAACTTATCCTTTAAGTTAAAGGAAGCATTCTGAATTTAGGGCAGTTACAATATGTCGTGGGTAGCATTAGCTGCTACCGATTGACTTTACCTGTTGCCTGGAGCTGCTCATTACTCTCGATGTTGTATAAGATCACAGGTCCCCTAGGCCAGCCTAAACATTACTCTTAGTAGATCGGTCCCTAAATATGTAGAGTATATACAGTATATCAATCTGCATATATAGTAAGTATAACTTTTTTACTTTTTACATGTCTGTGCATACGTTAGCTCACAATATGTTTGACATAAAAGGTGGAATGGCAGAACCCTGTAATTGCTTGTGTAATTAAAATAAAAAAAAAAGCTAAAAGTGTTTTCCAGGAGACATAAAGGCTAAGACAGCTAGGTTGATTTTTCAACAACTTCCGCACTGATATTTGAACTGAGACTTTCAAATAATCACTGAAAAGTGATACCCCCGACTCCTATTCACAAACACCTCAAACACCTTGACGGGTTGTTTTCAAATTTTCAGGAGCTATTCTGGTGATAGGCATGTATGTGGTGGTGATCATAGTCAGCAGCATTTTGCTATGTGGGTTCTTTCTTTTCTGGACCAGGACTAGGCATAATCCAATGCTGTGAGAACAACTGCCAGAAGGCTTTACCCACTGTATGGGACAGCATATATGGCATCTTAGAATTTTGAGGTCTCAACATTTGGCAAGAGGCGTGTTATCCTTAGCATTGGAGGACATTGACACTGGAAGTGTTTTTTGCTGTCGTGGCATCCAGAGAATGGATATTTTGTACTATTAGTTTTAATAGACTTTTCACTGATCACCATTTTAGGTTTTTAATCACAATATAGGTTTTCAACTTTTATTATGCAATATTTGCACTGAGTTTTAGGCCCCTCTCACATAGGACAGACACTGTTTTGCTTAGCGAGGATCTGTCCACTGAACCCGATGATCAGGACAGAGCAGGTGGATGAAAGGTCCGTGTCCACTCAGTTTATGCAGAGCAGATGTTCTGCTCCATGGGCAGCCAAGTGTAAACAGATTCCGCTGTCTGTTTACACCCAACTACTCCCTGATCCACCTAGATGGAGGAGAATAGATCCCCTTCCTTTTTTTTTTTAGTGAACCACATCAGATATGAGGTAGGCAGGTGTAAACGCACACAAGTCTGTTTACTCCTTCCAGTCCATAGGGATATATGGACCGTTTGATCAGGTCTGCTTGTCAGGTTTTTTTTTCGTTTTCTTTGTGGGAAAGGGGCCTTATTTGATCTTTGAATGTTGATTTCGTTATAGGACCGATGATCATGTGTTCTTAAAAGGATAGCACATTTTTGGTTTTCATTTCAATATCTGTTTATGAGCATTTATGTGGCTGTCCATTCCTGGACTAGGAGTTTTGAGCCAAGTGCGAAGTTTAAGAACAGTTTTTTGTTTTATCAGATTTCCCTTTGCATTTGCAATGTGACCAAATCTCTTTCCCTAAATCTATAATAGCCACAAACGTACCCCCAATTGACTTTATAGAGATAAGATTTATACTTAATATCTTATGTATCATGACAAGAGAGAAGGGAAACGTAATCTCAGCAGTGATTTTTTACAGTGACAAAACAACACACTTTTCTAAAGACTAACATTTAGTGTTCTGCTTACAATAGAAATAAAAAAGAGTTCACACATTTTGTAGAAGAAAAAAAACATGGTAATTTGAGGCAATTACATAACCTTGCATCCCTACTTCAAACTTTACTTGGTTAATTATTTTCCCTTGCAGAGTGAAAGAGACTAAAGTTCCAAAACTAAGGAGGACAGGGATGTGGCAGATCTGAATCACTCTCATGACTAATTCCAAATGCATTTTTTTCTCTTTTAAAATGTTAGTATTTCTCAGTGGTGGGTAAAGAAAGAAAGTCTGTAGCAGTCTGAATCACAGTAATTACCTACTCATTCTGACATGCATTAATGCTGTTAAAGTAACCACATTCCTTTAAAAATCAACACACACACACAAAGCGCCATGTACATATGTTCTGATAAATGCCCATGTAGGTAAACAGATCATGATGAATTGTTCATGTTTGTTTCACAGGGATTCATTCACTCTTCAATGCCTCTGTCTTTCTCAACAGCCACCTGTAAAATCAAGTTTTCTAAAGAAGTCAAATGCCGTACAGACATTCTGTTCTAGATGCTAGAACAATTTAAACGAAAGACAAAAAAAAGCACTCAGCTCAGTGGAAATGTCTGGAGAATATGGCATTTTCACACTAGGCTTATATCTCGGTAACTGGCTCCTCACATGTACTGTAATCTTCGTACCTGCACTGATAATATAATCAGCAAAGTGAACAACTGTAATCACATAGCAACAGCTAGAGATTAGATTTTACAAGGATTAGAATTATGACAAAACCTCTTCATGTCTGGATTTTGCTATATAATTTAAAAAAGAGAATGTAATAAGAATTGAGTACTTTTTGTGCTTCCTCATTAAAGTGGTTGTAAAGTCCTAACATTTTTTACCTTAATGTATTTCCTGCGTTAAGGTAACAAAATGCAGCAGTATCACATACCCACCCCAAACACTTACCTGAGTCCTACCTCGTTCCAGCACTGGGCCTGTCTGCAGCAGCGTTGGTCTGTGTTCCTCTCTTCACAAGACACAGAGGCACTAGAAGGAGCCATTGGCAGAAAGAAGGAGGCAGGGCCAGGCCACACTGTGCTGTGTGTGTCTATAGACATACACACCTTGACTCATGAGCCGGCCAGCTTGTTTTCCCCCACAGCATGGTTATATAGAGGGTTGCTGTGGCCTTTAACCACTTGCTGCTCGATCACAGTAGATTTATTGTGACCGAGCAGCAGCTGCAGGCTCAGCAACATAAATAAACGTTGCAAGACTGCTTCCGAGTCTGGGGTGTGCATGTGCACCCCCTGTTGGCCCATGCTGTGGTTGGGCACAGCGCAATTTTGTCAGCAGGTCTCAGCCAATGATTTATGGATGAGACCTGCTGATCGACTGTGTTCAATCACAGCACAGAGTCCTATGTTTAGAAACAACACAGTGCTCTGGCTGTTTCTTCTCCCTGCAAAGCAGGGAGAAAAAAAACAGCCAGATCTATTAATAGAAGTAGCACATAATACATGTTGTTAGGCACACAGTTAACACTTTCACTGCCCCTAGATGTTAACCCCTTCCCAGCCAGTGTTATTAGTACACTGACAGTGTACAGTATTAGCACTGATCACTATTGATGTCAGTGTTAGTTAGTTCATCCTCCAGCCAGCATCAGCTATAGCTAGACTGACCACCACACTATCACAGTCCCACTATAAGTTCCACAAAGGAAGAGAATTGTGCCACCTGTCCTCCCTTGTTTGCTATTTGACAACAGATTTGGGTTTTCACAATTAAGGAAGCTTGGTGGTTAGACGGTTTCTGGGGGTCTGTGAAAAGGTGAGAGAGTTACCAAGTGGGTGGGCCTATCTGGTGATATGGTGCTCCCCTGTCGGTGTCAGAATTTGTCCATAGAGAAGTGATGTAGAGCTAGGAACAAGGGTGAATTTTGGTATTCAATAATTATTTTTGTATGTTTTTACTTGGTTACTGTTAATTGGAACTGTTTATTGTTTTATGGTTATATAAAGGGTTGCTGTGGCCGTTTAACCACTTGCCAGATCTATTAGTAGAAGTAGCACATATTACACACATTAAACATTGTTAGGCACATAGTTAACCCTTTGATTGCCCCTTGATGTTAACCCCTTCCCAGCCAGTGTCATTAGTACATCGACAGTGTACAATATTAGCACTGATCACTGTATTAGTCTCACTATTAATGTCAGTATTAGTTAGGTCACCTCCCAGCCAGCATCAGCTGTCACCAGACTCCCCACCACACTATCACGGTCCCACTATAAGTCCCTGATCACCAACAATAACAATATAGCGTCACAGCTGCGTAAATTCCAGTATATATACCATAATTTGTAAACGCTATAACTTTCACACAAACCAATTAATATATGCTTATTGGGATTTTTTTTTGCCAAAGACAAGTATTTATGAAGAAATCTGATTTTTTTTATTGGATAGGTTGTATAACAGAAAGTAGAGGGGAGTGGGTACTTCGTTTTGACAGGTCTCCACTCCCACTGCCACCCAGATTGCCTAGGCGATCAGTGTGGAAGTCCCTTTATCCGCAGCCTTCCGGGACACATCACAGGTTCCAGAAGGCTGTGGGACCATTCAAAAAGAGCAGTGCAGCTCATACAAGTGCAGTGACAATGCGGCTCTGAAGCCGTAAGTAGTCACAGCCAGCTTCCTTTAGTAAACAGGCTGGCATCGGGGACCTCAAAAGCTGATGAAGAACCGGCCCTGGTGAGGACAGTGCTGGACAAGTAAGTCTCCTTTTAGCATTTGTAGCTGCTGACCTCTTTAAGACACCAGGTATTTAAAATGTATCTAAAACCACAACCACAAAATGTTATGTATTGCAGTATTTGTTTTCTGCTTTCAATCTTTTTTCCCCTATTCTCACCTGGCGATCCTGCCAGTAACACACTTTGTTGGCATGTTGTTCTAATATGACAACACTCACTCACTGTACTCTATGTAGCTATGGAGGAGCAGCGTTGTTACCTTTAAACAGGAAGTGTGTTAGGACTACAGAACACTTCCTCCTCTCCCTAGAGCATGCTGGCAGATGTTCTGTTGTTCAAGTAGGTGAACTGGGCATTGTCAGGAAGTTACAGGAAATTAGCAGCTCATTGGATTTCTGCATGCCTCGACTACATATATAAATATATACCTTACACTGCAAATATGAACGCTAATTTTTCCTTACCAAAAATGCAGCTATATTCCAGATAACAATGGTGTGATGAAACGCACATCAGAGCTACATACAGAGATTTGTTTCCCGTTGACAATTTTCACTGTTATTCACAGTGATCACGTGACCAAAAACTATATGGATTTGTTCTGAACACCTAGTGCAGGGTTTCTCAACCAGAGGCTGGGAACCCTGGGGCTTCTCCAGAGGTTGTTAGGCGTTCCATGAGCAACAAGAAATTTCTGCCTCTCAGATACATTCCCACTGACACCATTGATACCTTTAACTATCTGTAAGCAGGTAATTCTTCCCAATGACCACAAGTGTAAGGGGCATTCTTCCCACTGATCAATACACTAATGTATCATGAATTGTAGAAGTCATTTTTAGCAGTGGTTCCCTGAAACCAGGAAGGTATTTTAAGAGTTCCTCTGTGTTACAAAAAGGTTGAGAAAGGTTGGCCTAGCGATACAGTGGTCACAAGCTGGGCACATATTTTGAAATGCAGTCATGGAGAGGTTTTCAAAAGAGTGGGCATGCATAAGAACATCTGTACAGGGTATATTTACCCTGGCTTCCTGCCCCAGTGAAAGCAAGGCAAGAAAATCTGGTGCAGCTGTGCATGGTAACCAATCAGCTTCTAAATTCAGCCTGCTCAATGAAGCTTTGTCAATAACACCTACTAGCTGACTGGTTACCATGCACAGCTGTGCCAGATTCGCTGTACTCCAGTTTTAGTAAATCCCCCCCCCCCCCCCATGTCACTGGAATAGGAGGTGATGGCAAAACTTTCAAATACCGTCATAGCAATAAAAGCCTGGCAGAAGTGAAAAAAAAACCTTATTTAATTAATTATAGATAATGCACTAGTTTTGCATTTTAAAATAGTTTTAGTGAAATAAGTTTAAAATAAAAAAAAAATGTGTATGTATACATTCTTGCAACAATCTATTTGATGTAACCTCTTAAACTTTTGCACACTAATATGAAGAAAAAAAGCAATGAAAGTCTTGTCCTATACTACTTTCCCACTGACACCCATTTCCCCATTTGCATGTGCTAATAATCACAGGTTTATTTACTAAAGCTGGAAAGTGCAAAATCAGGCTAACTTCTGCATAAAAACCAATCAGCTTCCAGGTTTTATTGCCAAAGCTTAACTGAACAAGCTGAGCTTAGAAGCGGATTGGTTTCTATGCAGAAGCTAACCTGATTTTGCACTGTTCAGCTTTAGTAAATAAACCCCACAGGTGAGGAAGAGAGGAGAAATTTCCCCAAAGGGGACAAAGCAGTAAGTCTCAGTGGTTCAGATCTGCACACTTATTGCACATCTGTAAAAACACTGATGTCTGACAACCTAACATGTATAAACAAAACAGCAAATAAACACAAATGTCATCTATCTGACCTACCATAGCTGCCACCAGGGCTGTATTTAGATAGCATGTGTGCCATCAAATCATAAGTGGCATTGGCTAATTTCTTGCCACCCTAAATCTGCGGTGCTGATGGTGAACGTTTAAAACCCTTTTGCTGCCACCAATGTAGATATCACTGGCATGTAAACAAATTCCCGGCCACTATAGAAGTCAGAAGCTTTATTTTTTTTCTCCTGCCAGCTTTCTTGCAGACATGATTCAGATGGTTTAAAAGTTGTGCAATAGCTTCTAAATGTTGAGGAAGGTACTTTCCATCCACCGAGTGTCCTAGGCTCACCTGTCCCTACTGGTTGGCCAGGACCTCCATTATGGGTATCAGGATGGAGATCAGCCAACATCTATACGCAAATCTTCCTTGGGTAGCATGTACCTGGATAATGTAGATCATTTTGAGTACTGTAATTTTTCGCAGTTTCACAGGCTTGCACTGTTTTGAGACTAAACATATTTGGCATCTATTCACCCAACACAACCTCATCTATTATACTTTACCAAAAACTGGCCATTATATTGTGTTTGTTCTGCACAATGGGCTCAATCCTCAGAGGTAACAGTTTACATTAAAATAATGTAGCACAAACTTTGTGGTCTTTTACTGCAACACTAAAGGTGTTACATGCAATCCACCCAGCAGTACTATTAGTTGGGTACTTGTAGCATAAATACAAGTGTACTCTAAGAGGTCTCGTTATCTTTTCCTTCACCAGTTTTCTTTGGTAGTTCATTCCTGAGCACATGTTTCAAAATTAGTGATGTCATCCAATAGCTCAAAAGGATGTCTAGAATTTGTTCCACAGCCTATTTCCTTCACAGACTTGTCATGCTATACTGTCTCACTGTGTGACAAATGTAGGTTTGCCAGCTTGTTTGGAAATAAATGGTCTTGCCTTCTTTTTCTTTCCGAATACTTAGTAATCATTCTAAGCTGAATTTCAATTGACCTACAAGGCGTTAGTTTAGGACTGCCAAAGCTCTGATGGCTCACACATTCTCATATAATCCTACAACATTAAACAATAGAAGACTAGAATTCAAGTTTATTTAAAGCTGAACTCCGCTTAAAAACACAGAGTTGAAATACATGTATGATAGCTGCCAAGGAATATGTATTCCTGTCCATCCATTCCTGAAATATAGGCATCCCCACCAGACAGAACTGCCAGGTTGGTGACTTTTCCCTACTGCCTTTACCCTTCTTTCCCCAGACTTCGTCTGCAGCAGCCAGTGAGGAAGCAGCAGAAGAGTGATGAGCTCATCCCCCTTCAGCACACTTAATCAGCCCCTTTTGCTGATCTGCCTCATTCTAGAGTACAGCGGGTTTGATGACGCAGACACCAAGTCATATTATGGTACTTTGCATTTGAAAATAAATGGCCGTTCTGATCAAGTCCACCTGTCAGTTTTTCAGACGGTCCTGATTGGAAGGTCCATTTATTCCTATAGATGAGAAAATGTAAATGGCCTGTGTCTGTTTACACCTGCCTACCTCCAGGTCTGATTGGGTTTGCTACTCCTGGACACCAATAGAGCAAAGACAAATTGAGTGGAGATGGATTTTCATCCGCCCGCTCTACTCCAATCAGCAGGGGATCTGTGAACTGATTTCCAGCTGATTGGAACAGAATCCACCTCATGTGGGGCCTTATAATGTATTTTCTTAAAAAACAGTTTGGCCCCATTCAGTGCCGTTCACATATATGTGGATTAGATGTGGTTTGAACCGCATCCATTCTGCATGACATGTGAAATAACATTGCTTCCTATGGTGCCTGTTCATATATAGTATGTCCAGTGCGGAATAAAAAAGAGTCATGTCCAATTTCAGAGCAGTGTGGTCCAGTTCAGGTGCGGGTTACACGCTATTGACTATGGGAACAGTTCCTAAACTGCACATCATCAGTTGTTAACAGGATATAATCCTGACCTGAACCTGATCTAAACCTCACCTGAACGGATGAACAACTACTGTATCGGTTAGTTGTGAAACCTGAACTTCAATCCGTACTGCACGTTTGAATCAGCACTCACACCCGTATGACATGTTGCTTTTCTTGCACTTTTTCTGCAGTGTTTGTAACTCTACAGTATAGAGAAGCTTTATTGGGCTTTCCTACACACAATAAATGCACCAAAGTAGCTCAAGTTCTTTTCTATGGCACTGAGCCCAGCACGTTTTGCGTTTCAAATTATGCTGTGCTTTTTTGTGCATTTTGTCACACAGCAAATGTAGGACTGCTAGATGCATTTGAGGTACCCTTAAGAAATAATGGCACCACAAGCGCATTGCGTGTTCAGGAAAGACAGCCAGAAACAAGTGCTTCTGACCACATTTCCTGGAACACATAGGTGTGAATGCAGCCTTAGCCTTTTGGTCAATTGATCGCAATCTAAACTAACATTCTTCTTTCCACCGCAGGAAATGTTAGTGCCTCCAACCTGAAATCTCTTTTTCCAGGCCATACCTGTACAGAAGGGCCTTTTTCTAGAACTTGAGTAAGTTCCTGCCCCCAGTCTGGGAGTGGCCAGGAGAAAGAAAAATGTCAGCTGTAGAAACTAAAAATTCCTGTGGGCCGCAGCCATCTAATCCAGATAAGAAGACACCCAGGTTGGGGGTTAGTACAGGTTAGAAGCAAAAGAATTTCTGTATTTCTTTGAAAGTACAGTTATACTTTAATAATTAATATTTGGTGCATTAATTGGTGTCTGACTGTCTTAAGGTGATATAACACTTTCTGCTATCACATCCTAGCATGTGCATACAGGTCATATATGTTCGCACAGGGTGTGTACAAATCCTCTTGGCCCTGCCAATTTAGCAGGGGGGCTGGTGGCAGAGAGTGGAGTCAGATTCACAAATTATGGGCACCCCTACTCTGCAGCTATCTAAAAGGAAACTTCTAATGTTCCATTGTTCAGCTAAGAGCCTGGAGGCACTGGGCAGAAAAGGGACTATTTAACCACGTTCGGGTGCAGGTGGAGTGATCTACCACACTGTGTTTCCTGAAAATTAAATTATAATCCTGGCCTCTTCAATATCAAACCAACAGGGCAGGCCAGGGCTTTAATTGTAGGTAAATGCTGTGGCAGATTACTCCGCCTGCACCTGAAAGTGATTAAATATTCCATTTTCTAGCCCAGACACCGTTGCCTAACTCGCCTGCATCATATTGTATAAAACAATTAAAAAATATATATATATAAAAAAATTGTAAAATAAATACATTACTAACACCATCTACTGCTCTATTGACACCGTCTTCTGCCCTACTGATACTGTCCACTGCTCTATTGACACCACGCATTGTCCTACTGGCACCAACCTCTGTCCTACTGACAAGTCCACTGCTCTATTGACACCACCCACTGCCGTACCAACACCAACCTCTGTCCTACTGATAAATACACTACTCTACTGACACAATCACTGACTGACTCACCATTTGCTGCAAAGCGAAACAAAAATGAGAAGCGCACCAACCTTGCGCATTACCTCAGTAACCAAAATGTATTAATTACAAAATGATACTCACAAAACAGCGAATAAAATCAGGCATGTAAGTCCTCAGAGGGACTTGAAAGATAAGGAGCCAGCGCAAATCCCATCATGGGGGTAGACACTCAGTACAGCTGACGCGTTTCGAAGGGCATCCCTTCTTCATCAGAGCTGTATCCAATGATTTGGAGTTGTGTCCCAATACTTTTCGCAAAATAGTGTGTGTGTATCTATATATATATATCTATAGACACACACACGCATTTGTTTTAGGTGTGTACACCCTAACACAACAGGCTGAAAACACCTATGATACAGGTGCATTTTGTAGTACTTTCGTCATCTGTGTTTTCATGTGTCAACATGTGTTGAATTATCAATGTGCTTTTTTTAATGCATTTTTCACTTTAGAACTTGTATGTATACTTGTATGAAAAATAAAAAAGTATCCTGCTGCTTTCCTATTAAAGAAAGGCCATACTGGGCATGAGAGCACAGTGTAGTCAGTGTTCTGGCTGTGCTAGGAGCTAATCCAATGATCAGGCTTGTGCTGACCCCCCTCAGGGGGTATCTGATCACTTAGGGGAAAACATTTATTTATACTGTTCTATATATCTATACACAAATATTTTGCCTTGCATTTCATTTCATTCATGAATGGGTTGCACAAGGTGAGCTTTCACTTATTCTTTAAAACCGATATCAACACATCAAAATGCATATTATACGCGTTTTGACGCATTGCCATTGACTTCTTTGGGTCTGCTAATGCACTAAGACACAAAAAAGGCATGTTGTAGCACAGAAAGGGGAACTGGTGCTATTTTTATTTATACTAAAAGCTTGGACACATGCATTTGGCATGTATTACATAGCACTGAAGCACATCTAAAGACTGTAATAAGCTATAGGAAAAGACATAAAACACAGGTTTGATTTTCTTTTGCTGCAGTCCTAGTCTATGTTACAATATACAACAAATGTATAGTCTATAGGTGAATGTTATTAGCAAAACAATTGACAATCCTTAAATGTATTGACACTTAAAATGTTTATGGACAAGGGCAGCCACATTTAGGCATTACATGTGCCCCAAGCTATGCTTCCTACTGAGCTGCATAGTGATTGCCCTTTACTGTTCTCAAGGTGGCTGACCATACAAATTCCAAGTGGCTTACTGTTTTGATCTCTGCTGTGGCTGACCAAAGATGCAAACTGCAGAGTTTGGCCATTAACAGTCATTACAGGGAGAAGCTACAAACCTGTATGATGTACTATTATAATAATTTATAAATTGAAGGAAAAGTATTTGCAGTTTCAACTAAATATCTTTAAAAACTATATTCAGATAAGTTTTACAATAATGAGCCAAAATGTGTACTCACTGAAAATATAACATAGTTTCCCTTTAAAGGTGACAGAGGAAAAGAATATGAAAAGAAGCAATCCCCACCCACTATCATTTGAGAACAGCAGCCCACGCACTACACACACCCAGCATCCTGCAGCACACCCTTCGTTACACACTGTGAATTCAGCACTGGAAACTCAGGATATGCAGCCACGGTATCCTAGAAAAAATCTCTGTCCAATATGCCACAAGGCATTACAGTGACCTATACCCTCTTGGCCATGCTTCCTCAGTGTATTCTATGAGTGGGCAGGCTGATGGTGTCAGTACTTCCCACACCCCACCAGACTGCAGCCGCCCTTATCCTGGAAATTACAAGCCCCCGTACTTTTAAACATTCCATTCTCAGCAAACACCAACAGGGTTTCCTGCTCCACTCCCTAACTTCAGGTCTAGTAATAATCCTCCTCCCATGTAACACCTTTCACTAACTCCCTGTGATTAACTCTTACACCTCAAACAGAAAGACTGGCGTTCCTAAGTATACAGCAGTTACATTTTCATTTCTTGTTCATAGCTGGGCCAGACATTATACTATTTGTACAGATAATAGTTTTGGGCTTTTTATAAGGCTATTTAATGTGTATTCTTGTTTGTAAAGAACAATGGCATGGATATATCCATACAGCCATATCCCACTCTACAGGCCAACTCTCTGGGCAATATGGTGTCCTTTTATGAAACAGAGATCAGCAGAGGATCATTGCTGATCTCCGATCATTAGTGTTTTAGGAAACAGAGATGATCAGCGAAGAACATGTTCTCCGCTGATCATCTCAGCACACAGACGGCCAGTGTATGAAGGATCGATGTCAGCCCTTCACTGGTGATCTGTGTTCTCCCTCCAGATTCTCCAGCCCAGAGCTGGAGAATCGAAGGAACCGCAAACGAAGCAGCGGTAATTTACCACAGTTTAGTAAACGGTGTTTGACTGATCTCTTACTGTCATCTTGCGAGATTATAGTAAAAGCAGCGTTCAAAGCGTTTGTAGATCGCTTCTCCCTTCATTCGGAGAAGTGATCTACACCGCTTCATAAAAAGGCATTCAGAGGAGAACTCTCTCCTCTGAGAATGTCGGAGAACTGAGCAGTGGTCATAGAATTTTCTTCTCAATTTTTTTTTTTTTCTTTTTACGAGGTAGGCTGGCAGGTCTTTCCTCAATTATCCAAAATTGCTCAGCTTGGGACTGACAGGCAGAATGAGATAACACACATGTATTTCCAATTTGTACACAAACTAGGGCCAATTTAGTCAGGAACCAATTAACCTATCAGTAGGGACTATTTACGAAAACTGGAGAGTGCAAATTCTGGTGGATATTGTGGACTGGGCACTCACGATTATCTCTGAATTAGTCACGACATAGTGACATATATTATGTGGACTTTAATTTTTGCACTTTAATGTATTTTGCACTATGCTGTGTTGTTCACAATAATTTATGTAAAACAAGATACTGGTTTTAAAACCTATTTTTATTTTATTCATTTATCTTGGATTCCATAGCACTGCACCTTTTGTTTACATATGAAATATACATAGTTACACAGGTCTAAGCTGGACCAATGCTAATATGTATAAAATTTCCGTACCTGGAATTCTTTAATGTGATGCTATTATCACAGGGTTTTCTTTTCACACACACTTATATGAAAGGTCACATGTAAAAAGTGTTTAAATAATTACCTTTTCGTGAAAGGCCTCCCTTCCAGCCATCTATGATCTCCTGGAGCTGCAAGTATTCTACACTTCCTGATTACTTGTTTCCCCTCCGGTTTATTACAGGACATACAAGCTGACTGGAGGAACCACCATGGTTGGAGCATCTGACTCATCTGACAGTTGAATACTTGCAGTGGCTTTTCAATACAAGATCTGCCAGAAAGGTAAGTATAAACGCTTCTGTTTCAGATGACCTCTTTGGAAAAGGCAACCCTGTGATGACAGAGTCACTTCTGACATCTGTCGCAAAATAAGGTGTCTGTTTATTTTCAGTCGTATGACAATATTTTTTTTACATGGTAATTAAATTTTTTTGCTTCTGAGAGATTTACCACTTGCTGGTCAACCATCCAGTGGCCCAGCATCTGACAGCAATCTGTACAAGTCCATATTCTGTGCAAATACTGTGCAGAGCTGTGAAGTGAATGGCTGCAAACTTTCGACAAATTACATCTCTGAAATGTTGCCACGTTTTCTAGAAAAAAAAAAAAATACTGGTCCTATGATTAATAACACTGGCAACATGTCCAATTTTTTACCAACCAGGCCGGTAAAATACCAACCAGGTGGTAACCCGCTACTCAGAACTGTTAAGAACAGTAAATAAAATTAACAGAAATATTGAATTAGGACTTTGTACAATTCCAGTTTAAAAGGAGGCCAGTGGTGGACACAAATACAGTACAGGGGCTTTAGAAAAGAGAAAAACCATTACCCAAACTGTGTACTGAGCTCCCATGATCCATAATGTTGAGTACTCAGATGAACTTTAAGAAGCACGTTACATACTGCGAATGACTCAGAAGCATGTGTGTCAATTTATCATACATTAACACACAACTTCCTATACAGTATTTAAAGCAGGCAGTATCACAAAAAGCACAAGAAATGCATGCTTATAATCAACTTTAATAGAATCATAAGGCCTACTGTAAACTTTTCCGTTAGATCAGCCTGTGACTGTGTGTCTGCTTGTAAAGAGCTCTGTCATGTGACATAAAACCGGGGATGTCAATTCCAGGATACTGTCTTCTGACTCAGAGGAATGATTCAGTCCAAATAAATACACATATGGTGTTTAGGATGTTTTCATCTGATATAAAGTTTAAAAAAACACAAACACAATGAATACTGTATGATGCAGTTTAACCATGAACTTGAAGTCACACAAATCTTAAAGTGTAAGTTAAGCCAAAAAAAATAATTTTCATTTTAAAAGCGAGTGGGGCAGGTTTAGAACCTTTTCTGGATTTTTTCTGCTATCCAGGGCTCCGTTAAGAGAAATGTTTTCTTTCGGTTTGTCCCGGGGGCAGCTATATAGCCAAACAGGAAGTGAGGGAAAATCAGCAGCAAGGACACATACAGAAATAAAAATCTGATTGGGGTTCTAGCCTTCCTCCACTCTATGGTTTTATTTCTTTCTGTGCTGCTGGAAATTTCTTCTATGCCTATCTGGTAAAATGTTGTCAACAGGTCAGAAAGTGAGGGGAAATCTCTCTAAATGAGCCCCAGATAGTATTACAAAACAGGCAGGGTTTCTAACCCAAAACTGCAAAATAACGTTTCAGCTTGAAATCATATTTCAATTTCAAAATCAATTGTAATCATAAATCTGAAAACGCCTCAGTAGATCAGTAGAGTGCAAACTAGTCCTAACAATTATCCTTCTATATGATAAACAATATATTTACAAAAAACAATTTTCATGACTTGCTCTCTTGATACCTGGACCATCCTGCCCTACTACATCCCTCCAATGTTATAATACCTAGTGTGAACAACCAGTCCACCCATTCTCAAACAGGGTTCTGTGGAAACCTGGGGCTCCTCCAGAGGTTGCTAGTGCTTCCTTGCCCTGTGACTGATTGACCTCCAATTTGATGGTATGTGCATCATTTTGGGACTATTGCCACTTAGCCGAGACAGCTGAATGACACCAATCTTTTAAGCTGTCTGTAAAGGTGGAATTCTGAACACCACTATAATGGGACATTCTTTCCACTGGTCACCAAAAAAGGGGGTGATCTAGTCAGATTATAAGTGATGATGTGAGGTTTCCTGCATGGCCAATAGCAAAAGACCCACTTCCAAAACTTGAGGACAAGCAAATATTGTTAAGGGCAGTGTACAGACTGTTCTTTAACCTGTAACTGGGTTGTATGTTTAACTTGATAAGAGCTGTGTTTCACACAATTGCTCAGCATGTTTTTGAAATCATTAAAGAGATATTAAAGGAAATTTAAAAAAAAAAAATAACAAACATGCCATACTTACCTGCTCTGTGCAGTGCTTTTGCACAGAGCAGCCCCGATCCTCCTCTTCTGTGCTGCAGCAGTGCTCCTGGCCCCTCCCTCCTGCCAAGTGCCCCCAAAGCAAGCAGTTTGCTCTGAGGGCACCCGAGCAGACTCGCTCATGAGCAGCTGCTCTGTCTGTCCTTTCACACACAGAGCGGGCTCTCCCCCCCCACGCTCTCTTCATTGTTTCACTGGCTGTGATTGACAGCAGTGGGAGCCAATAGCTCAGCCAATGAGGAGGGAGAGATGCTGTTGTCATGCAGATCTCTGAATCGCGATGGGGCTCAGATAAGTATTAGGGAGGGCTGCTGCACACAAAAGGTTTTATACCCTCATTTATAGAATGCATGAAGGTAAAAAACCTTGAACCACGTTAGGTTTGTACATAGCAAATTAAAATGAAGAATGTTTGAAACTGTGACAGTAGATTTTCTCTCTACATTTGGCCAACATGGAGTGTTTTACTGTAGTGAAGTTCTAGAGCAGGAGTGTAAAACTCAATTTCATCGTGGGCCGCATCAGCTTTATGGTTGCCCTCAAAGGGCCGGTTATATCTGTAAGACTAGATGCCCAGAGCACACACTCCCTTATATCAGATGTCAAGAGCCCCCACCATCAAAGTCAAGAGTCCCTCACCTTCCCTTATATCACAGTGCACTCCCCCTTACCTTGTGCTGCTGCCAGGAAGAAGCTGGGACAGAGCTGGGAAGCAGAAGGTGCAGAGGGAAGCAAAAAGAAGAGGACAAGAGGAGCGCTGAAAATTAAGACCAGAGGAGGAGGAGATGAGGGGGTGCTGCAGCTGAGAGCATTTCTGTCCTCCTCTCTGCTGCCAACTGCTGAAACAATGGGGTGCCACAGCTGCAGGAGAGGTGTAAGGGCCACATGAAATGGCCTGGAGGACAGGATTCGGCCCACTGGCTGTGTGTTTAACATGTGTTCCAGAGACAAAAAGTAAAGCAGCTCTTTGCTCACTAATAAATCAATAATGCAGCCTGGACCAGGAGATAATCAGGTGTGGTGCAACCAAATGTGATGCCAAAGATAATGCTTATAGGAGGAGAGAGCCCAATAAACAGAGGGATGACCTTACCTATCTAAGACTTTTTCACTGTCCAATCAGCAGACTTGGAGTAAAGAGACAATATCAATGTATTTCATAACTGTACATGGTACCATGTTCTGCTGTTTGGCATGGATGTGTAACTCTCAGAGCTAAATAGACAGAAAATGAAGTTCTTCAGCAGGTAAAAAAAACATCTTTTAAGTATTATATATGTGTATTCAGCTGCTTGCTCAAAGTTTAGCTTGTATTTCTAGTGCAGCAAACAAACAGCAAATTAGTAAGGTAATTCTTGAGGAAATTAAATATTACTATATTGTCCATGGTGCCTAGCATGGTGTGGGCGTCTAACATTTCCTGACCTGCTCTAAAAACCAACCCCACCGTGTCTCATCATGTTAAACTACCACACCTTAAGTATTTGAAGGCCTGGGTGGAGGGCCTGTAGGCAGGGTAGTTCTATGTGCCAACTTATGGAGGAAAGAAGTTGTAAACAAAAAATATTGTTTATGCTTAATAAGGAAGATGAGGTTTATTTCTAAGGCAACATCAACAAAAGATATAAAATTTGCATGGTTAGGAATGACAGTTGCATCAACAAGCACAAGATCATCAATCAAATGTGATGCTGTCACCCTAATTTCTTCTTACTTCTTTTATTCCATTTATGACTGAACAGATGTTCAAAGAGAGAATTTCCTTTTACAAAATCAAAACTCTAAATTTGAACTTTTATACATACAATATATTAGAACTTTGGATTTTGATCACATCCACAATTAAAGATATCTCTATGAACTGGTTCAGACTGCATTTACAATCTGTTACCTCTCTGGCAGGCTTTAGTTCCATCACGTGTTACAGGAAACCTTGTGATTAAAGGCAATATATTTCAAAGGAAAGGGAAGAAAAATGGAAATCCCCTATAGGTCTGGGGTCTGTATATATAGTAATATGAAAAAGCCCTCATCTTCCACTTGCCTCATGCACACATTAGCAGGATTCCCACCCTGTTTTTCTATGTATTACATGAAGGAATTGAGTTCAACTAGCGAGATACAATGGACCCCACAGAAAAGTATTGTGTTTTATGACCACAATGCAGGGCTATTAAGCAAGTGACATCTGTAACCATAGTTTTTGTAGAAAATAAAATAAAAAAGCTGTGGGTGGAAGACGCACCAAGGAGCAGATTTGTTTTCCTAAAAATACCATTTGTAGGATAATTTGACTTTTGTAAATGTCCTGGACATCTAACCAATTCTATTTATTACTATAATTTATATGTTTTTCATTAAATAAGTCAAACCAAAATATTTTGTATTTTGGTCAACCTCACCTAAGGCAAGGGTCTCCAAACGTTCTAAACAAAAGGCAAGTTTTTTGTTCTTCAGGGAGGCTGGGCTGTGGCCAGTGGGAGTGGAACGTTTCCGGATATCAGTGGGAGTAAACGTCACCACATTTTGCATTAGGTAGGAGGAACAGTGCCCCAACGCTAATATCATTTGGAGGAATTGTGCCATGTTGTTGGTGTCGTGAGAGAAATTGTATCCCATTGTTCTTTCGTAACAGTGGGAGATATAGTGACTTAAGGGCCAGTGGGAGTGGAAATTTTCCTAGCATCAATGAGAGTAAACATCACCACATTTGGTATTAGGGGAACAAATAGTGCCTCATCGTTTATATTATTGAGGGAAGAGTGATCCAATGTTGGTGTCAATGGGAAAAATGGTGGCCCATTGTTGTCTCGTATCAGTGGAAGACCAGCGGGAGTGACACTTTTCCTGGCCTCAATAGGAGTAGACATCACCACATTTGGTATTAGGGGGAAGAAAAGTGCCCCATCGTTGATATCTTTGGGAGGTATAGTGGCCCATCGTCGGTGTCAGTGGGAGAAATGGTGCCCCATTGTTGATTTCAGTTGTCAGTATAGTGTATCATATCCGTGGAAGGAACAGTGCCCCAAAGGCCAGATAAAGGCAAGCAAAGGGCCACATCCAACCCCCTGGCTGCAGTTTGGGGACCACTGATCTAAGGCATCATGCAAGTACTGCAAACTGATTAGCATCATGATGGGCTCATGAATTAGGTCTTGTTCACAGGGGCGCAAAGAAGAGGTGTTTAATCCACGTTATTGAAGCTCTCAGAATTCTTTGAAAAACCAATTCCTGAACTTTTCATTGACAGAGGACTGTTAGGACATATGTAAAAATCACATTGCAGTTACATTTATTCTACATTTCTGTGATCTGGTCAACAATACCACATAATGCTGAGCCCATGTCAGATGCTAACTGAAAATCTTCCTTTTCAGATCCAGGCTTTGTTTGGGAAAAGGCTTAATTACAGATGATGACAGCAGATGTCTCATGAGCCACTATCACACAAGGAAATACAGTATATCACCATTTTCAAATAAAGGCCATTCGCTTGGGATGTAAAACGTTCATTTCATTATTCTCTAAGATTTTCGTAAAACATGTTAGTTAGCTTGGTGTTCATGGGCATTAGCATCTATAGAAACAAAATGATATGCACTATGGCTTTTAGAACACTGGAGAAATATTTTTTGTAGTTTTAAAATGTAAAGCTACTATTTGGGGACATTTGAATGCAAATATACTTGCCAAACCAAAGCTCTAAAACAGTGGAGGAAGTTGCTGTTCTTCTCAAATTCTTTGCTGATTTCCATCCATCTTTCTCTCTTTACTTCAGCATTATAATACCTTTGAGCAGGATTGAAACTGCATCACAGGTATCAAGCACAATGATCCCCTCTACCATCATCTCTATCACTTTGCAAAGTGAATGCTTCTGAAAAAGGCATGGCATGTTCTGTATCTATTTACTCGGCACAAATTCATCTTTTGTATTTTACCAAAAAAATTGGGTTATATTTTGTGATTGTGTACGCTAATATGAACTTGAATGTATTTTTCTACCAAAATACAGGTTTGATGAACTGTTGTACCAATGTCACATGACACAAAAAAATTGCAACTACCACCATTTTAGTCTCCGGCAAACTTGCTTTCAGAATATATACACTGTTTGATGGTTTTAACTAATCTTCAGACCTAAAATGTGCATTTTAACATGTGAGGAAAACAAAATGGCTCAGGGACTGAAGTGCTTAAAGGAGAATTGCAGGTATAGCTATGTTAAACATAATTACATTGGTACAAGTTGGACCAATGTAACTATGCATATACCATACCTGGCTGATACCCCTGTAAGCTGGAAATCACTGAAGTAAACACTGCAACACTGAAGTAAACACTGCAGAGCAGCTACCCTACTGCATTCTGAATACAGGAGTTTGGTCACTTGGCATGGACACCATTAAGAGAATAATTTTAATTCCCTCAATGAATGCAAAAGTATTCTCTGATTGGACATTGGCACTGGATCAGGTGGAGAGGTGGAACGTTGACATTATGCTCAGTACCTTGTCCAATCAGAAAATGGTTTGCATTAATTAGAAAATGAAAAGTATTCTCTAAATGTTTCCCATGCAGAGCAGCCGACCTCCTGTATTTAGAATGCAGCAAGGCAGCCGGAATCAGAAGCGAGTGGAGATCACTGGAGTAGCAGTGTCTACTTCAGTGATTTCCAGCTTCCAGTGGCATTGGTCAGGTATGATCTATGCATAGGCCCATTGGCCCAAGCTAGAACAATGTAACTATGTATGAAATGTATAAAATATTCATACCTGGAATTCAACCAGAAACCTGGAATTAAAGCATTTTTAAAAAACTAATTATTTTTTTCTATTAAGTTCAATACGCTAAACACTACATTGTTAACTGCATTTCTCATTCATGTATATATAAATGTGAATGGGCTGCTTTAGAATGCTGTGAAAATATTTGCAGAATGATCTATATTTGTCAGTATCTATAGTTACACGAGTAGATATTTGGACTTCCACCCAGTCATGTGGTAGATCTGGCTGGATTGCATGATTGTAGCAATACACTTGCATCATCATGGTCAGTGAACTTGTTGTGAGAACATAACAGGCTTGGTTGTCAAGTATTCTACCAACCTAGTTTTCAATTGCTTTTGTGAATAAAAACTCCAGTGACTGCCAGTTTTACAAACGAGTTCTGATCAAGGTTTGTTTGTACAATTAGTACTCCAGGACTTCTGTAAACCCTGCAACACAGTAACTTGTACAAATGCAAAATATAAAGTATATATTGTCAGAGCAAAGCAGTAATAACATAGATGAATAGCAAACACAACTGTGCATTTTGAGTTCAGAAGTTGTTGGAAATAGTGGCACCTTCATACAATGTTTTTATTTTTTCTTTTAAACAAAGCCTAACACATGTTGCACCAGCTATGTGTGAGATATGTTTCACCATTTTACAAGTATATGCCATATGTTACCCAGATATGAATATACATGACTATCAAAGCCAAAAATATCTTTTAACACATGCAAATCACTCTGCTGACAATGATAACATTTGCAATATGCACTATGGCTAAAACCCCGCTGTGTCACTCAGCTGGTCCAGACTCTGGAGAAATCCGGACTTTACAGGAGGCGGGGAAAAGATGCAGTATCGGATTGATGCGGAGTCTACCTAGGTGAGTATAAATGTTTGTTTTCTTTCAATCCCAAACTGCTCTTTTAATTTACAGGGCAGTAGATGTAACGTTTTATGGCTCTTCTTTCTTAGATTACTATTACAGTAACTATCAGGGCATTTTTTCATACTGTAGATGCAGTATTAACTAGAAAAGCTACAATTTCTGGGGAATTGTGTGAAGTGTTCTTGTCTCCACCAGTAGTCTACAATGTCAATGGGTGGCGTGAGTTGCAAACAAATGGTCATATTGTGAAAACTATGAGGACTATGGCTTAGCCGTGGACATTATTAGTGGCAGCAGGGATAGCTGAACGTTTTGATATAAGATTTGTGTAGGTGGGCTTGAAAATGAGGGAGTGATGGCAGTTTAGAAATCATGTCCTGATTTTTCAGCTCACACTCTACCTTTTGTCACTCTGCTGCCTGCTCACACAGCTGGGTTCCTATGGAAACTCACTCTACAGCAAGGGCAGAGAAGAGCGGTTGAAAACAAACTGCTCCAACTTGCTCACTTCACTGGCAGTTGCCATCTTCAAATGGTTGTAGTTTAAAAATTATAAATCCTACACCGAAGAGCTTTATATTGTGAGAATCACAAGACCCAGACCTACATTTTGATGCATAGTAGGTCTCTAAAATATTAAAAATTAAGGCACAGTCGCAGTTTAGAAATTGCCCTTCAAATCTGAGGTGGCTAGAGTGGAGTTTCAATGAAGGTCAATGGGCGGCGTGAGTTGCAAACAAATGGTCATATTGTAAAAACTATCAGGACTATGGCTTAGCCGTGGACATTTTTAGTGGCAGCAGGGGTAGCTGAATGTTTTGATATAAGATTTGTGTAGATGGGCTTGAGGCAATGATAGCTGAAAAATCAGGACATGATTTCTAAACTGCCCACACTCTAGCTTTTGTCAGCTCCCACTCGTTTTGAACATTCCGCCATTCATTCCTATGGGACCAATTTCACCACAAAAACGCCGATATTTCGTGAACCATTCGGCGAAACGTTCCACAAAGTAATAGCACACCAATCGGGAACAATCCACACGTTTCCGTATATTACTGTCTATTTAGTGTAAAAACTGTGGGAGGACTTAGGGTGGTAAATTTGGCTATAATAATAAGAATATATATGTGAGATAACAGTAAGTGGTCTTGCCATGCAAGAACACTTAATTAGAGATGTATTATGTTTGTATGGTAGATCTGCTGGAAAGCTTATTTGCTGTCTCTCGAAACAAAAGCGATAGTCCATTACAGAAGTAGACAAAAGGCACATTTTAGGAACAAAGGAACCGGTGTTCCTGCTGGCAACAACAAGGTTCAAAAAGTTTGGGTATAACGTTTTGCAGCTGAAAAACTTGTGTGCGGGACACAAACACTCCAAAACCTTCAGTGTGAATCTGAACATGGTGGGAGATTGGGGAGCTGCGAATCACCATACCTGCTGTTCCCCCTGCGTTGTTTTTCTTGTGGTTCTGACCCTTGGCCATTACTAACCATTAATACAAGGTGCAGATCTTTCACTACCTGTTTATGACCACTTCCATGGACATAACTCTCTGCTAATCAGCACCTATTGTGAGTGCTTGGTATGTGCTTTCTGGCACTTTGACATTTGTTATATTGTCTACTTGGTTGATGGGATTTGTTCAGCCCTGGACTAAAGTGAGCAAAGCTGAAAAAGCAATCAAAGTAATAGGGAGGACAGTAAGATCACCCAATGTTATAGGGCTGATGTAAGAAAAGTGAGCTATAAGAAAATTATCAGCCTTCTAATATTATCTCTGAGGTTTCAGGAAAGGGTGTGGAAACGTACCCAAAATTATTCTGAAACCTTAGCGTCATTATTTAGTTCATTCAGTCGAGTGGCTGTCTACATGATCTATAAAATGGTCATGCATGTTTTGTGTATTTCAGAGCACGTTTTATTTTCTAGCTTGCCTCCACATTTTTTTTGTAATACATCATACACACCCATAACCTTGCAGCCTTGAGATCTTTACCCTGTGGACTGTCTATCACTGCAAAGGCTATACCCTGAAATCTACCAATTTATGCGTAGCGTAACCTGCAGTAGCCTGTTGCTGAGCTTTTGGCTGCAGTGAATGGAGTCTGCAGCATGCATATGTGGGTAGTGCTAATCATAATCTGGAAATATTCAGGAGAGAGGCTGTGTGACGCCAAGCAAGCCCTGAAAAGTAAAGATTGCGGCATGCAGGTAAGTGTGAAGGAATACAAAAATGTCTGGGATGGGGAGAGGGTCTGGTTAAAGTAAACATATCCTTTCAGTAAATTCGGAGCAAACTAAGCATCCCATAGTTCTTTTAAAGACAAAACAAATGAAATGGGAGAGATATAAAGTCACTACCTCTCGTATGGCAGGATAGTGTAAGCAAGGTCAGCACTGTGAGGGAAATGCTGTACATGAAGCAACAGAGTTGCCTATAGCCTGATAGGTAAGGTGGGTATGAAAGGCGACATGTGCTTGTATAGATGTGTACGATGTGTTTAGTGTAGTGGGATGATTGGTAGAGAGGGCACTACAGAGGGGGAGGTTCTGCCAATCATTGCTTGTTTCACGCCCCTCCATCCTGTGTCTATTGTTTGTATGTGCTTAGAATTACAGGGAGGTGAAGCCTCCATAAATCAAGATCTAAATTACGCGCCCCCCCCCATTGTGTTTAGCTGCTTAGTGGCCATGAAGGAGGAGGGAGGGAGTGGGCTGTCCTTTATCTGCAGTGTATACACCCACGTGTGTGACTCTATAGTCATGAGCTGCACAGATAATAAAAGGAGGAAATTAACATCTTAGATGGGAACTGAAACTGGAGCATGCTCAGTAGATGTGGCAATCACTGATCTACACCCATCTCAGGCTCATGATACATGCTCCAGACTGCTCTATTTTGTACACTGCAGAATGTTATATACCCCACACCACTGTGTTCTATGTATATACTTAATACATTTAACAAAACAGGAATATTTCATACCACTAGGGACTAGTCTTCAATAAATGATATTCTGAATTCTTATGATATGTAAAGCGCAGCTACCCAGATGTATCAAATTTCAGTTTACCTTAATTGGATACCAAAAAATATGAATTTTAATCAGTTTCTATGAGTTACTGAACTTTGCATACTAAATAAACCTAAAGGAATTCAAGAGAAACAACTACTGTGCAAATGGGAATTTATTTAAAAGGGATTCATTAGAAAGAATGTCCCAAACCTTGTACCCTGGGAATGTCTGAAGCAGTGTACACCTGAATGCAAGAAGTGGCAGTTTCAACCTGATGTGTCTGAAGTGAAACAATAAATAAATAAAATAAATATTTTTCTCTGTGCTACAGAAAGTAATTTAGTCTGTAAAAAAAAAAAAATCATCTGACTTGGCCATATGATTTTTCTTCTCTCTACACTAATACCAACAGTTGGCTGAGTAGGTTTGTGAAAAATATGTGATGATGAATGTTGGCCACAAGCACATTGTGTCCCCTGAAGGCTCTGAATGAAAACTGTTATTTGGTGGTACTCATGTTTAGCTTGGCCATGTCAAATGTCTGTTGAACTCTTATACATGAATGCTCTACCACCTGACATCAGGCATTCCACAAAAACCACACAGTCCTGTATTATGACTTTAACCACTCTGCTTCCAGTGCTGAACAGAAATACAAGGAACTAGGAATTAAAAATGCAACTAATATTATCTAATTATTGTGGATATAGTCTACATATCCTTTTTACTGTGTACAAAGACACCCATAATTCATAATTGTAGAGTTTATAAACTTCACCGTAGCTTTACCAACACAGAAACTGCATAAACAGAAATAAGCATTGTAAGAGATTGGTTATGCAGGCCATCTACAATAAACAGAACGCACAATTAAAAAAAAGGCAATAAGGAAAACATTGTGGGAATAAAGGGTGGGAGGATAAAAACGGGAGCAATTATTTAAAAATACAGTGAGGGGAAAAAAAAAAAAAAAAGACGGGCTCCAGCCTTACCCTATTCTGATTTTAAAAAAAGTATTTTTTATTTCTGTCTGTCTCACACACTGTTTTATTTACATCATTCCTTTTTCCCATGTATATGGATGATGGCACTTTATTTTAATAACACCCCCCCCCCAGGGGCGGACTGACAACTCATGGGGCCCCCGGGCAATAGGGGATCATGGGGCCCGTTTCCTCACCCACACTTAAACCACACCCAAAAAAAGTCTATGAAAGGTACCAGGGGCATCTCATGGGGCCCCCTACTGACCCCGGGCTCTCGGGCAGTGCCCGAGTGCCTGAATGGTCAGTCCACCGCTGCCCCCCCCAACATCTAAGTACATTTTTTCTTAATCGATATACAGCTGTGATGTGCCCAGCTCTTTCCCAGCCTGTCTGCTGGGAAACACCAGCAGGAGAAGCTTCTGGTCTTCTGTTGCTGGTAATAAGTTTAAAAGAAAACCCAAAGAAATACAAAAGGAAAAACACATAACTAACACCAAATACATGTTTTATGATTTTTGTGCAAACAAATGGGTTGTCTAGGGGCTAGGGGGAGGTTCTGCCAATCACTGCCTGTTTCACGCCCTCCCAGTCTGTGTTTGTTGTTTGTATGTGCTTAGAATTAAAGGGAGGTGAAGCCTCTGTCAAACAACATGCAATATCCTGCCCCTGTTGTGTTTATCTGTTAAGTAGGCATGGAGGAGAAGGGAGGGAGTGGGCTGTCATTTATGTAGAGTGTATATGTCCATATGTGTGACTCTATAGTCACATGGGCTGCATGGATAAGAAAAAGGAGGAAATGAACAGCTTAGAAGGGAACTGAAACTGGAGAAAGCTCAGCAGATGTGGCAACGGATGATCTACACAATTTCAGGCTGCAGCAGGGACACAGACAAGAGTGAGGGACAATGAACAGCAGGATCAACCAAGATCTTTGCAGAAGGCAGAAAACAGATCCCACAGTGACTGAGTGAGTATGAACAGCATGTACTGACAGTTTTAATGATGTGGGTTTATTGACACTTTTGTGTTTTGCAAAACTTTGTCAGCAGAACAAGAAGTGAGGGGAAAACTCTGCAACAGAGTTCCAGATAGCAGTAAAACATGACAGGAATGCATGTCCTTCCCCAAAACTAAAAAGGTTCTTGACAAAAAATGTAAAGCTGAGGTTTGGCTAAAAAAAACATTATCTGTAGCTTTAGTGGCCTAACTTAGCTGTAATATAGTTTGTCCCATGTCTGTCAGGCAGCTGGATCCTGTAGAAATCTTCTGTGTTGGGATGCCCTGTCTTCTTCCTGCCACTAAACCTCCAGTGCTATGGGGGTTAATAACTCTGAGTCATACATTGCACAAGCTCCCAACAGGGACCCAGCCTTTCCTCCTCCATTGTTCTCTGAATGAGGGACATAATGATGTAACTATTCAGACTCTCCCCTATTCACAGATCATGTTTCATGCAGTTTACACTATGAAACAACTTTTCCCAATGGGTAGGAGGAGGAAGGAGTGGGAGGGTCCCTGTCGGAAGCGTGTTCACTGCAGCTTCACTGAAGACTTGGAGCTATTAATGGAGAAGAACAGCCAAAGCTTTTTTGGTTGTACTTCTCCTGTGGATCACGGGAGTGCAGTTCGTTCTGCACTCCTGTGACCTGTTTTCAGCTGACAGTGGACTGAAGTCCGCTGACGTCACTCAGCCAGTCCAGGCTGGGGAAAGATCCCAAATTCAAAGTCGGGATCCACCCCAGAGTCTGGAGCGGCACACGGCTCACCCTCTCAGCGATCTGCTGAGAACCTGAGCCAGCCACTCCCTCTCCCTCCACAGCCCAGCATTCCAGTGAGCGCTGGGAGGGCTGAGCAGCCAGTGGTGAGTGACAGCCCCGCTCTCTGCTCAGAGCAGCTGTAAGAACTAATGCTGCATCCACCTAGGTAAGTATAAAGAGGGGATAAAAGCTCTACTTCTCTTTTAACTGCCTTAGGTGGATCCAGAGTTTTCCAAGGATATAAGATGTTTACTTCATTTAGTATTCCAAGATTGTATTATGTAGTTACTTCAAAGTAATGTGTTCATTTTTATTTATACACATCACACCACAAATTAAATGTATACAACTTTTGTTTTGTGTTTTTTGGCTATTGTTTTTATAATCTCATATCTGGCATACTGTTTCATTATCAAGTCATTCCTTTCCTACACATCGAACAGGTTAACATAATGTACTTTGTATTTCTAGGGTTCATCTTTCTGCAGCTGAGTGTTAGATATTTGCTACAATTCAGTGTCTTGTATTTATGGATTGCTTTTTCTCTTTGCAATGAGACAGGCAGAGGGAGCTAAAGGACAAAAGGAAGTGCCCGATGCATGCATCACAAGGGATGGATCAGTGTAGGGACAACAATTAGGATAGATTTACATAACATATTCACCTATCCCTTTCCACTCCAATGTTGTAACAAGTGCTTACTCTTAAAGTGAACCTGGCAAAACAGCTCCTACCTCATTTGCCAGGATTGGTGCTAGTACTAGAAAACAGCACACCTCTGTATCACTATACAAAATGGCCTAAAACTTGTACCATTTCTAGCAATGGCAACCACTAGAACCACATAGGAGACAGGGAACAGCCATCCTGACAGGTTCCATTTAAACCCATGGCGGTTGCTGCCTTGTGCCCTGTCATTGCAGCCAAACAGAAGACCCAAGTACAACTATACAAGTTTGAATGTTCTTATTAAAATCTATAAGGTTATTATGGCAAATTAGGTGACATGTTTTCTAGCTTATTATGCAGAGATTGCATTATTACTACCTTTTGTACCACTAGCCCCTCCCTCTTAGATTGTAAGCTCCAAGGAGCAGGGCCCTCCTAACGCTTGTATTGAACTGTATTGCTGCTGTATTGTCTCCCGTTATATTGTAAAGTGCTGAGCAAACTGTTGGCGCTATATAAATCCTGTATAATAATAATAAAAAAAATACTATTAAGTACTTTCACAGTAATAGACAATATTAGAACTGTTATGTACAGTATATTGCGGAGTATTATACCTGGCTCATTTACAGATCTTTGCACATTGCATTTTACCCCCCCATTTTTACTTACCCCCCCCGTCCACAGATCTTTCTCTGTCGTATCTCACTAACTGTGCTAGTTTTCTGCTGTGAACGTTTTTTTTTTTTTATTATTTCTTTTTTTTTTCACGCAGAGATTGCCTTATTTTAAAATTCTGCTAAAACTTTGTACGGTAGTACTGCTTGTACCTTGAAAAGGGGGTTCACCCCGAAAGCTTGTCCTGAAACATTGAATGTTAGTGCAAATAAAAAAAAGTATCATGGACAGTACTCGATTGTTTCAGTAATACTAAGAGAAACCCTTTTCTGAGAACATGCAGATTACAATTACAAACTTCTCCTTCTGAAAATGTAGATGCCTGGCTGTCATGCTGATCCAATTGCTTGGATACTTTTCAAGGTACTTGCCTGGAGCAAGCATGCAGATCAGCAGCACTGCCTTCAATCTTACTTTCTAGTCTACCTACTTGCTCGAGGTCAGTGTCACAATAAATATTAGAGTAGTAGTATGCCCAAAACCAAAAATTTTATATATTGTAGCTTAACAATCATTGGATGCAGTGGCTGCATTAGTCTTACTTTTTAGGCTTTTTTCCCCTCTGTTTTCACCTGGTTATCTGGTCAGTAACATACCTCCCATATTACAGTACCATCACTCTGGATGGATGAGCACAGGAGTACATTTAGACAGCGGCATTGTTAATCTAGGAGTATGAGCAGATTTAGATACAGTAACAAATTAAAGCCAAACTCCAGCTCATACTTTATAAGCAGTTATAGCAACAGTTTTTTTTTCTTTTTGAGATAAAGGTTTTATATACAGGTGAAACTCAAAAAATTAGAATAGCGTGCAAAAGTTAATTTATTTCAGTAATGCAACTTAAAAGGTGAAACTAATATATGAGATAGACTCATTACATGCAAAGCAAGATAGTTCAATCCGTGATTTGTCATATTTGTGATGATTATTCGGTCTCATGTTTCTCATCTTTCTCTTGGCAATGCCCCATAGATTCTCTATGGGGTTCAGGTCAGGCGAGTTTGCTGGCCAATCAAGCACAGTAATCCCACGGTCATTGCATGTGGCAGTGTGGGCAGGTGCCGAGTCCTGCTGGAAAATGAAATCAACATCCCCATAAAGCTTGTCTGCAGAGTGTGCCTCTCCATTCTTCCTCCATACTCTGGGTCCTTGGTTTCCAAATGAGATGCAAAAGTTGCTCTCATCAGAAAAGAGGACTTTGGACCACTGAGCAACAAACCAGGTCTGTTTTTCTTTAGCCCAGGTAAGACGCTTCTGATGTTGTTTGTTGTTCAGGAGCGCCTTGACAAGAGGAATACGATACTTGAAGCCCATGTCCAGGATCAGTCTGTGTGTGGTGGCTCTTGATGCACTGACTCCAGCCTCAGTCCACTCCTTGTGAAATTCCCCAACACTTTTGAATCGCCTTTTCCTGACAATCCTCTCCAGGCTGCGGTCATCCCTGCTGCTTGTGCACCTTTTTCTTCCACACTTTTCCCTTTCACATAACTTTCTATTAATGTGCTTTGATACAGCACTTTGGGAATATCCAACTTCTTTTGCAATTACCTTTTGAGGCTTTCCCTCCTTATGGAGGGTGTCAATGATGGTTTTCTGCACAACTGTCAGGTCAGCAGTCTTTCTCATGATTGTTATTCCTACTGAACCAGACTGAGAGACCATTTAAAGGCTCAGAAACCCTTTGCAGGTGTTATGGCTTAATTAGCTGATTAGAGTGGGACACTTTGAGCCGAGAATATTGAACCTTTTCACAATATTCTAATTTTCTGAGATTGTGGATTTGGGGTTTTCATGAGCTGTAAGCCATAAGCATCACAAATATGACAAATCACGGCTTGAACTATCTTGCTTTGCATGTAATGAGTTTATCTCATATATTAGTTTCACCTTTTAAGTTGCATTACTGAAATAAATTAACTTTTGCACGATATTCTAATTTTTCGAGTTTCATCTGTAAGTTAAAGCTGATCATTGTAAGCATCCGTCTAACTGCCACTTATGCAAGAGAGCTTGTTTTTTTGAAAATCAACAGACTTACTGGCCAGATCTGCAGGTGAAAATAAAGGAAAGAAAGCCTAAATTAGAAAACTAATGCAACCATCACATATAAGAACTGGTAAGCTACAATATAATAAAAGTTTGTGTTTGGGTTTAATACTGCTTTAAGTCCAGATACAGTCAAGGAATTTGTGCTTCCCAATGTGGGGGAGCATTTTAACTCCTTCCATGTCATAGTGATCAGGTTCAGCAACCAATAGCTAGGTCTTTGTACTGTCAGATGGTGGAGGGGGATAATGGGCAGCACGATGGCTAAGTGGTTAGCACTTCCACCTGGCAGTACTAGGGTCGTTGGTTCAAATTCAAACCACGACACCATCTGCCTGAAGTTTGCATGTTCTCCCTGTGCCTGCGTGGGTTTCCTCCGTGTACTCCGGTTTCCTCCCACACTCCAAAGACATGCTGATAGGTTAATTGGATCCTGTCTAAATTGGCCCTAGTATGTGTATGTATGAATATGAGTTAGGGACTTTAGATTGTATGCCCCTTGAGGGTTAGGGAATGATGTGAATGTACAATATATATGTAAAGCACTGCGTAAATTGACGGCGCTATATAAGTACCTGTAATAAATAAATGTTACGCCTCTAACATCAACTGACACTGGGTATTTTGATGCTGGTTGCAAGGAAGGAATAAGCGGCAGGGGATCACCTGAAAAGTGAATATCAGGGGGTTGTGAATGTTTAAAGTGACAGTGTCTTTTTAAAAAAGGAGGTCAACCATGGCAGCCTCTGTATTTCTCTAAGCACAGGTTTTCTTTAACACTGTTATGGATGAGACAGTTGATTAGTGGGATATGAAGTGTAAATATCAACTGTTAGATGTTCCCAAAATGTTATTGTTTATAACCTGTACAGGGCACAGACATGTTAGAATCTTTAAATACAATTAGCTGTCCGTATAGTAGAGATGGGAAGGATGTGAAGCTGCCATACAGCCAGGAGGAAATGTGTGCTCTCTGGATGCAACAATAGAATATCTATATAGATGAAGCTTGCATTACTTGCAGCAAAAACACGACTGGAATTCCAGCTGAATACATTCCAGGCGTACTTTTATGACATGGGGCATGACAAAAACGCTGGTGGAAAGCAGCACAAAGCCTCTTCTCTTTGAAAAATAGTTCTAAATCACCATAAAAGTTACACAGAGCTAGGCGAAGCTATATGTACTGTTTTACTTCCAATAAAACGAAGGTTAACATTAAGATGGAAGAAAAAGACTCAGTTTACTGCTGTTGCTAAGCTACTGCAAGACATTTGATTTCAAAACCCCTTGATATACTTCAACTGCCAGCTTACATCGCTCTGCCAATTCTGACTACAAGATTCCTCATTCATTTTAGAAGGAGCATCTTCTAATATTGTATACACAGGGGTTAATCCATGCAAGCTGTAGTTGCACTTGTTTATTATAGTGACCACTCTGAATTCTTATTTTTTTTTTTTTTCTCTTCAGTGAAACTTGATTGATTACAGTTGGTTACATTATCTTCACTTACCTTTATCCTTATTTGCTTTTCTCTTTGCTTAAAGTAGTTATAAGCCTCAGACGTGAAATATGAACAAATCATATCCCTCTATAGGGTGTACTTGTCTCAATTAAGAGCACTAAGTGTCATTTTTGTCTGCTGCCTTGTTCCTCTGCTATCAGCATGAATCACTTCTGACAAGTTTTTCTGACACCAAGAGAAAAATGGTGACAGGGGAGCGATCTCCAGCAGATTGACAGCCTCGGCTCTGTTCCTGTGTGCAGAGGGAGGTGTCCCTTCCATCCAATCAGCTTTCAGAGCTTCCCTTACAGAGCTTTGAAGTGTGTAATTTAAGTTCTCCACCCCATCTTTTCTGAACTCTTAGTCCTCATGCACATTAGACGTTTTTACAGCTGCTGTTTTTGGCTTTTGACGTTTTTTTCTACAGCCAGTAAACTCCCCAGCATGTTATCCTATGTGTCCATGCACACATAGACTGTAATCAATGTTTTTTGGCAGGAAAGTTATTTGGCTGGAATAAAAAAACAGGACTAGTGGGTTTCTAGAGGAGTTTTTTAGCTGCAAAAACACTTTAATGCATGAATAACACGGTAAACCATGGTAAATCGTGGCAAACCAGCATTTTTGGACTTTGTTTTACTAAAAAAAAATGCTAAAAAGAGCAAACGCAAAAAACCGCAGAAAAACGCTGCTAAACGCTAATATAAAACCACTAAAAAATGCTGAAAAACTCGTGTTTTGATGAGACTTTACACAGCTAACGTTACCAGCATTATTAAAATGCCCAGTGTGCATGGAGCCTTATACAAGCTTTATAATTTCAGCACTTTGAACGGATGTAGAGAAGAGAAGACTGCAGATAGACAGGTATAATTAAGTAGGAGGGTTTGTTTCATCTCTGTGTATCACCTAAGGCCAGTCACTTCACTGGCTATATGTAAGGGTTTACAACCACTTTAAAGCACACCTTCTGGGAAAATGCAAGGACTGCATAATATATCAGTGTCTCCTCCTTGTTTATAAATTGCTATATTCTATAAGAGCAAAGATGTACCGGTAAGGAAAAACATAAAATATATACTTACCTTGCCCTCATCTTTTGGTATGACGTGGAGTGTGATGTCAAACTTTCCAGTGAGATCCAGGGAAAGATGAGGATTCTAAATAACACAAGAAGATACTCCTGCACTGGGCTTGAGTGTCTTCTCATGGGATTTTGGATACTCATCATTCCCATTGAATCTTGCCACAAGGGTAGCAATGTCACACCCTACGATGTTGAAATTTGGATAACCGGGACATAAATTAGCAGAATAGTCTTGAATGTTTAAAGTTTAAGGCCAACTTCAAACAAAACTCTTTGTTTAGTTATGGATTTATTCAGTTTGTGACCTCAATGTGAAGAATCTTCATTTATTGTCCCTAAGAAGCCTGTGTAATAAATGGTGGAAAGAGGTATCACCAGGACAAGAAAGCAAAGTTAGCAATAAAAATATTGTAAGGTTCCATCCTTTCCTCACTCTGCTTAAAATATGTTATTGGCTTTCTCCGTGTTTGTGTTTGACAAATGTCCCATGAAGAGAAATCTCCCCAGTTTGGACACACATGAAAATAGAATTGAAATGGCTCTGACAACTCCAAATTCTATCTAACACAACATGGATGATATATGAATTTGAGTCAACCCAAAATAATATTATATAATTATAATAGTTTGATACGTTTATACATTTTGTGATGTTATTTTTGCCATTCAAAGAGTTTCCAGCATTACAGGAATTTCGTTACATGTTATACATACCTGCTCTGTACAATGGTATTGCAGAAAGCAGGCATGAACCTTCTCTTCTTGGGTCCCCTGTCAGCACTGTCTGCTCCTTGACTTCAGTGCCTGCCCCTATAGCAAGAGCTTTCTATGGAAGCAGATATGCAGGCTTGCTCCTGATCCGGGCTCTGTGTGTCTATAGCTAGACAGAGCTTGGGTTGGCTCATCCCCCTTCCCCCTCTCTCCTGGAGCCAATGGCTCCCACTGCTATCTGTAGGTCACACGAAGAAGAGAATGTCGTCAAGAAAGTGTGGTCTTTGGGTGGAGATGTCATGTTTGCAGTCATTTTGCTGCCAGAGCTAATAGGAGTGCAAATTTCATCATTTTATAACTCAGTGTAGGTGGGTGTTTAATCTATCACTGCTAATGAACCCCTAGCAACCTCTGGAGGAACCCTACAGTTGCATGTAGCCTTGGCTGAAAAAGCCTCATCTAGGAATATCAAGCACAAAACACAGGATAATGATCTTTATTTTAAAAATGTTAATTTTAGCCATGTTTATCAAAGTTGAAAACTTACAATCATATGACTAAAAGAGAGGTCCCTACTTTTTTGTTAAGGATTTGTATAACAGACTACGGCAGTTATAACATCCACAGAACAGAGGTGGAGCCTACAAGCAAATATATAAAACAAATAACAAAAAATGAAATGTGTACTTTCTTACACCTGCAAATGTGTATAAATAACACTTTGAATGAAAAATGTTCCTATATACATTAGAAAGTTTACTAGACCCTAGTACAGGTGCAGAAAACCCCCCACAATATATTAGTCCACCATGCTAGTACTGTATTTCCATACAAGGGGCACACTGGAGAGAAGTTTTATGACACAAAGATATGTTCCACTACCTTTTGTTCATCTTAAACATGGGTGGATTTTTGTCACACCCCAGAGCATCATTTCAGTTACACCCTTCTATGTGCAATACTACATTCAAAAGATGTTTGATTATGTCAATTTCATTGTCACTACAAAATACCATATGTTCAGAAGAGCTTCCTTAAGACCACACCACATTATGTGTGGCAGATTTTGAATAGATCACTCAGGAAAGGGAAGTGCAAACCAATGGAACGTTGTAGTAACTGTTACTGCACACTACATGACTCATCCATGACTAAGATCGAGGCCCATTATGTCGAAGATACCAACACAAAAAAGGGAAAGACATTTTTTTTTTGTTTCAGTCCCTTAGTAGCACAATAAATACATATAAAACAAAGTAAAAAAAAAAAAAAAGGAAATTTCATGTCGAGCTCAACTACGGCAATGGAATGTTTTATCTGAACACAAGAAGTTGTGAAAGTTTTCAGAATCAGTAAGTAACAAAAAGTAATGATACTTTACAAGGTTATGAAAAAATGCAGAAAACAAGAGGTATGTTTCTGGATAATGTTCTGTAAGTTATGTGCAGATGTCAGAGGTAAACAATAAGGCTGCTTCCACACAAAGGGTCCAATCAGGTCTGCCTGTCAGTTTTTTAGGCAGACCTGTTCAGACCCTTCATTCAGCCCTATAGACTGGCGGGTGTAAATGGACCCCTACTGTCTGCCAATAAAAAAAAAAAAAAAACGGGAGAGGATATGTCCCCTTTTATCTAACTGGATTGGATCGGAGGGTAGTCAGGTGTAAAAGCACAGTGAAGTCCGTTTACACCTGGCCACTCATACAGCACAGGGCTCAGTACATGTCTGTTGTGCATAAACTGAGCGGACACAGACCTGTAATCCGCTCACTCTGGTCTGATCAGCAGACAGATCCCCTGCTGATCTAATAGGAGTCCATCCTGTCTGAAAGGGGCCTAAATAGGAAAGCACATACTGTTACATTTGGAGATGTAAAATGTAGTAAATTTTGCGTTTAATTTACTAAAGGCTAATAGACTGTGTACTTTGCAAGTGCAGTTGCACTAATTGTCCCCAAAGCCTAGTGAATATGGTACAGCTCTGCTGGTTTCCAGCATCCAATCATTTGCAAGCAAAAATACTGGGTTTTTTTTCTTGCACCTGACTGGGCATTCTTTTCAAAGTGAAGCTTCACTACATTCAATAAATTCTGTTGTAAATGAGTGCAACTGCACTTGCATGATGCACAGTCTACTTGCCTATAGTACATCAACTCCTATGTGTTTGTATGTGCTCTGGACTGCCCCTCATATTTATAGAGACTCAATTCGATGGATAAAAATAGTAGCTATAGACAGCTAAAGTTATCAATCTTGATTTTTCTCCTGCATATCAGCCTTGGTTTTAGTGAATGAAATTCTTCATCACATTAAAAGACCAATAAGGAAACTCAGAAGGTACGGATTAGAGGACAAAGGTAGGTGCAACCTATGCAAGAAAAGATTAGACTTAACTATACAATTGGCTACTTTTATCTCAGGATTTACCACTCCTTCTAACATCTCTTGTACAGAACCATTTTAAAAAGAACTATGCCATACACCAAAGCTCAAATAGCATCCTTACAAAGTCTGTGATTCAGAAAACATTACACAAGTCTAATACCATCCACATGCACATGGTAGCTATTCCGCCCATGTCATTCATGCAAATCTGTTAAATTGTCTAAATAGAATCTAATTTCAGATCTTATGTAATTTGACAGACAATTTATCAAACCTGATGTGCTGCTAGGAAAATATAGACTGCTTTACAAAGAAACATAGTGTCAGACAGCACACTTTTCCTATACATGCTTCTATCTTAATTTGTAAACAACAGCATATACAAGTACAGTTAGGTCCATATATATTTGGACACAGGCACAATTTTAGATTTTTGCAGGTATTTACCAAAACATATTCAAGCTATAGTTACATCATGGATATGGGCTGAAAGTGCACACTCTCAGGTCTAAATTGAGGTATGTACATCCAAATTGGAGGAAGGGTTTAGGAATTACAGCTCTTAAAAGGGACCAAAAGTAATTGGACAAATGAATATAATCATAAATAAAATGTTCATTTTTAATATTTTGTTGAGAATCCTTTACTGGCAATGACTGCCTGAAGTCTGTAACCCATGGACATTACCAAAGACTGGGTTTCCTCCTTTCTGATACTTTGCCAGACTCTAACTGCAGCTGTCTTCAGTTGTTCTTTGTTTGTGGGTCTTTCTGCCTTTAGTTTTTTCCCTTCAGCAAGTGAAATGTATGCTCAGTGGGGTTGAGATCAGGTGATTGACTCAGCCATTGCAGAATATTCTACTTATTTTCCTTCAAAAGCTCCTGGGTTGCTTTTGCAGTGCTTTTTGGATAACTGACCATGTGTACTGTGAAGGGCTGTCCAATCAGCTTTGCTGCATTTGGCTGAATCTGGGCTGGCAGTATACCTCTAAACACTGTAGAATTCATCCGGCTGCTTCTGTCTTCTGTCACATCATCAATAAACACCAATGACTCAGTGCCACTGGAAGCCATACATGCCCATGCCATCACACTGCCTCCACCATGTTTTACAGATGACGGATCATGAGCAGTTCTATACTGCTTTGCCTGTACCAAATTAAGTTTCAATTTAGAATGTTTTATGTGTCCTCAGATTTACTTTAATCAGAATTCTAAAATATATATATATATTGCTCAGGTGTGATTTTGACTAAAAAATTAGTAACAGGCACATGGAATACACAGTCCGCATAGTCTCTAGGTTGAGTGTGGAGTGAGGAGCTGGCGGGGGAACAAACTGTCTGGAGACACCCGGCAAGCTGTTGCAGAGTGAAGCAAGTGACTCTGAAGTAGGTAAAAAGAAAAACAGCGCCTCTGAGTGTAGACTGTTAAAAGTATTAAATGGTGAACATGATTAAAACCACTCACATGTAGATGGTCAAGGTAAGGCTCATAAGGGGTTAACAATGCCACTGTTGATCTGGACCAGAGAACAGGAATGACGGCTGGACAGCAGGGAGCGCTGGAGAGATGTTAGAGGAGCCTGTGGTGTAAGCCTGGAAAGTCTGTTGGGACTTCAGCTGGATGGCAGGGAGTGCTGAAGCACTGCGAGATGGAGCCTGGAAGGGAAAGCCTGGCAATTTTCACTGCAATCCGGAGAAGTGGCGATGGCGTGTGACGTCATAAGCATGCCATGACATCACACGCCATCGCCACTGCTCCGGAGGCTCCTCTAACATCTCTCCAGCGCTCCCTGCTGTCCAGCCGGCATTCCTCTTCTCTAGTCCAGATCAACACGTGCCATTGTGCATTGTTAACCTCTTCTGAGGATTACCTTTACCATCTACATGTGAGTGGTTTTAATCATGTTCACAATTAAATACTTTTAACAGTCTACACTCAGAGGCACTGTTTTTCTCTTTTTACCTACTCCAGGTGTGATTTTGGCCCATTCTTCCACACAGTCTTCAAATCTTGAAAGTTCCATGGGCCTCTTCTATGAACTCTGAATGATATTTCGTTTTTTCCATAGATTTTCTATTGGATTCAAGACAGGTGATTCTAGCAGCTTTATTTTCTCTTTCTTTGAAACCAATTGTGAGTTTCCTTGGCTCTGTGTTTGGGATCATTGCTGAAATGACCACCCTCAATTCATCTTCTTCATCCTGGTAGATGGCAGCAGATTTTTATCTATAATGTCTTGGTACATTTTTCCATTCATCCTTCCTTCAATGACATGAAGTTTGCCAGTACTGTATGCTGAAAAACAGCCCCACACCATGATGTTCCCACCTCCAAACTTCACTGTTGGTATGGTGGCTTTGGGGCGATGTGCAGTGTCGCTTGACCTCCAAACATGGTGTGGATTATGGTATCCAAAGAGTTCAATTTTAGTCTCATCTGACCAGACAATATTCTCCCAGTATTTCACAGGTTTGTCTAAATGTTGTGAGGCAAACTTTAAATGAGCTTCAACATGCTTTTGCTTCAGCAATGAAGTCTTGTGTGGTGAGCGTGTATACAGGCCATGGCAGTTGAGTGCATTACCTATTGTTTTCATTGAAACAATTGTACCTGCTAATTTCAGGTCTTTCTGAAGCTCTCCGCAAGTGATCCTTGGCTCTTGGAAACCTCGTCTGATAATTCTTTTGACTCCTCTGTCAGAGATCTTGCAAGGAGCACCTGGTTGTGGCCGGTTTATGGTGAAATGATGTTCTTTCCACTTCCGGATTATGGTCCCAACAGTGCTCACTGGAACATTGAGAAGTTTAGATCCTTCTGTAATCAATGCCATCAGTGTGTTTTGCAACAATAAAGTTCTTGAGAGAGCTCTTTGCTTTTACCCATCATGAGATGTGACACCTTGGTAATGACTCACCTTTTCATAGGCCATCAGTTGAGAATGAACCAGCTGATATTAATTTGCACTGAAAATGGGCAGGATTGCTTTCTAATTACTGATAGATTTCAGCTGGTGTCTTGGCTTTCCATGCATTTTTCCACCTCCCTTTCTGAACATGTTCAATACTTTTTCCCTGTGTCATTCTATTTTATTACATATAACTTAATTTCTGAACTTATTTGATTTGGTTTCTTTGTATGTATGAATTGCATGGGTTGTTGCCGACATGTCGTGAAAATTTAATGTCAATAGCACCTTTAGAAATATAGTTACTGAGAAAAATGGTGACGCGTTCAATCCTTATTTTACCAGCTGTGTATATATATATATATATATATATATATATATATATATATATATATATTATACACTGCCATAGTAGAAATCCTATGCTGCTTGCTATAGTGAAGATAAGCAGTTGTCAGCTGTGGGTTGTGATGTTAAAACATGTGACACCTAGTGTTCCAGAAACATAAACTGTACATGTGGTCTATATATAAAGTGAAACCAGCAAAAATGATCCTCTAATGCCTTGGTTCTCCTCTTGCAAGTCCACTGGCTTTCCAACTTTTGGCCACCAGAGGATAGCAGAGCAGAAGTGGGGTGCAGGGTACTGAAATGCTCTGTGTTCCAGCATCCAGCCCTTTAATAAAGACTGTACTGTCAGGTGCTGTGATTTCCGTCATACAGTAAATGGTCTCAAACAATAGAAACCACCCCTCCACTTATTACTTTATCCCTTTTTTTCTTTGTATTCAAAAATACTTTATTATAAAGTCCCAACCTTGAAGTAGAGAAAGTAGTGCAGGAGAATGTGATCAGCAAAGTCACCCCAATGCTGGGAGGTTTCATTTTACTGTCATTCACCACCAGTGTGTGAAGCTACATAACAATGCTGCTAAACACAAGTGCAGAGGGGAGGGAGGTTAACAGCACTACCACTGACCTCCATTGAGCGGTTCAGTAGCACTGCAACTGAGCACCAGTGAAGAAAGGGTGTTAACAGCATTGTCACTGACCACCCATGTATGGGGGATTTTAAAAATATTGTCACATAACAAAGCTGGGGGTTTTTGTTGCATCCACGGACATCAACGCTGTGGAGTATTATTATACAGGATTTATATAGCGCCAACAGTTTGCTCAGCGCTTTACAATATAACAGGAGACAATACAGCAACAATACAGTTCAATACAAGAGGGTTAGGAGGGCCCTGCTCCTTGGAGCTTACACTCTAGGAGGGAGGGGCTAGTGGTACAAAAGGTAGTAACTGTGCAGGATGGACTGGTAGGAGGAGTAGAAGATTCCAGTATTAGCTGAGGGCAGGATAGGCTTCCCTGAAGAGATAGGTTTTCAGAGATCGCCTAAAAGTGAGCAGAGTAGGCGATAGTCTGATAAATAGGGGTAGAGAGTTCCAGAGGATGGGGGAAGCTCTTGAAAAGTCCTGGAGACAAGCATGGGAGGAGACAAGGGAGCTAGAGAGCAGGAGGTCTTGCGAGGAGCGGAAAGTACAGTTTGGGTGATATTTAGAGACAAAATCGTTGATGTAATTTGGGGCAGAGTTATAAATGGCTTTATATGTTATTGTTAATGTTTTGAATTTTATCCGTTGGGCAATGGGAAGCCAGTAGAGGGATTGGCAGATACAGAACGGTTAGTAAGGTGGATAAGTCTGGCAGCAGCATTCATGATAGACTGAAGAGGGGATAGCCTGCGATTAGGTAGGCCAATGAGGAGGGAGTTGCAATAGTCAAGGTGAGATATAACAAGGGAGTGAATAAGTTGCTTAGTGGTTTCCGTGGTTAGTAATGGGCGTATCTTGGAGATGTTGCAGAGGTGAAGTCTACAAGATTATTACTGTATTCACTGACACCATTGCTGGAGGTTATTACTACATTCACTGACACCAATGCCAGGGTTATTATTGTGTTCACAGACACCAATGCTCAAGGTTATTATTGCGTCCACTAACACCAATGTGGGTTATTATAACTGCTTCTATTGACACCAATGCTGGGAGTTTTTACTGCATACACTGATACCAATGCTAGGAGTTATTATTGCATTCACAGACATCAATGCTCAAGGTTATTATTGCGTCCACTAACACCAATGTGGGTTATTATAACTGCTTCTATTGACACCAATGCTGGGAGTTTTTACTGCAGTTATTATTGCATTCATAGACATCAATGCTTGGAGGTATTATTGTGTTCACTGACACCAATGCTGGGGGTTATTATTGCATTCACTGACACCAATACTAGGAGTTATTATTGCGTTCACAGACACCAATGCCGGGGTTATTATTGCATCCACTGACATCAATGATGGGGTTATTATTGCATTCACTGACTCAAACATTGGTGTTTTTAAATGCTGGGGGATTGCTATTACTGTCACTAACATCAATGATGAGGCTTTTTTTATTTCAACTTTCTCATCAGTGTGTATTTCGATATGCCACAAAAATGCAGCAGAACTAACAATTTTGTGAGCTGAGGTGCATTACAGACCATTCAGTCTGAATAGGCTGCCTAAACTGATGCAATGTGCCCAACTTCTGAGAATGCTTTTCTATTGTGCGGCCCCTTCACAGAGTAGGGATCCTGCTCTCTTTAACCTTCAAGTTAACCATTACTGCTCCAATGCAACCAGTTTTAAGCTACAACTTTTCTAGTGCTGAAGGAGGTAACAGCTCCATTTTTCCATTCTTCCACTTCAAAGTATGTACGAGTTAGTCAGAAAAACGAATTACTGTATATTAAAAATATAAAACTTGAGATGGCACTAAAGGTATTGATTAAAACTGAAGACAAGAAAATAAGCATTGGATTTGGATTGGAATTGCTGGACCTAATGTTTAATCTGAATTTTTGTGCCATTTCTCCATAAACTGAATGTGTTGAAACATGACCACTTGTTGATAACAACTACACTTATGTGCTAAGTTTCTTTTCTCCTGATGTAATGAATCAGCCTATTGCACAATGGATGCCTCTATTCTGTAGGGAAGAGAGAAATGATCAGACGGCACTTAGTATTGTGCCTCTGATGCAAAGATTTCTATCTTCAGGAATGTGCTCCCTACTCTGCAGTAACCTGGGTAGCGCTGACAATTTTGAAAATCCAAGTGGTTCTAAAGTCTTCTGTATTCTATTCACGAAGGTTAAAAACCTTCTGTGTGCAGCGCCCCTCCAGCCCCTTCCCCCCCAATCCTTACCTGAGCCCCCTCTGATCCACTGACGTTCTCGACAGCCTCCAAGATGGAGATATCCCTGTTTTTCCTGAATCTTATCCGGTGGTCTGTAAGTTCTGTGGAGATGTCCCTGGACGCTGAGAGGGTCCTGTGAGAGAGGTCTGGAGTTACCTAGTATGCTGACCGTGTGCCAGATGATTCCACCATGCTTACCTATACCCAGATGACCACAAAGGGATATTATATACACACACATGTGCTTAAAATTTTGCGCTTCTGCTGAGTGCAATCACATTATTAGTTCCAGTCACGGATTTCACCGACACGGATCACCTGAATGTTGGACTTTATCTATTTCGTTGTTTTATGTCAATAATTTAACAAATCACTCAGGTCACTTTATGTTCATATTTATTTATTTTCACTTGCTGATACGTCATCATTGGACGATTCACGTTATACTCATCACTTATAGCACTATAAGGCGCTTGCACCAGTCACTTTGATTAATTTTTTCCTTTTCTCAGCGCTGCATATCTGTATATATATTTATTTAGAGGGTAAGAGGTTTCACCTTTATGCAAGCAGCTAAAAAAACCAAGCGCTCACTTGTGATTTTTGAAAGCTTTAGTGTCACTTTAATATTTTGAATTGTGGAATGCAGGTAGGTGTAATTCACCATCGTTTCTCTTCCATCCAGATAGTTTCCCGGTAAGATGTCATTGCATTGGTCTCTGATGAGCATTTGGAAATCTATAGTTACAGCATACACTTTCATTTTATATCATCACTGCAACAACAATACAGTACCTATTTTGCCAATATAGTATACCCTTACTTGAACATTCTACTTTTATGTTTTGAGTGCTGTCTGTCTGCTGGCCATCTCTTTCTACAACGGTCCGGATTCCCTGCATACTTTGTAGCTCCTCCTCTGCTGTTTACTTTTAATTTCTAAGGACTACATGTCCCATGGTACCTTGCTGCCTGTGATTCCAGTACTGACTCCATCTCCTGAAACTCCTCCTCTCAGTACCTCTCTAGTTCAGACAGCAAGCAGGCTATGTGAAATGTGTGACACAGCAATGCCTACCTACAGGGCATAGTGAATATGTGTCACAGAATTTAAAGTGTAACTAAAGGAAAAACTTTTTTTTTTTGATAGAGTGGAGAGGTATTAGAACGTGTTCATTTTTATTGCTGTCTGTGTCCCTGTTAGGGAGATTTGCCCTCTCTATTTGTCCTGTTTGCCATTGTCACTGAAAGTGAAAGTAAATCCCAAATTTTGGGTTGTCCCCAGAAAAGTAATAGAGGGGAAATCTTCCAAAGGACACTAGTTCTGCTGACCTGGGGGGCTCAAGGGATTCCTTTAAGTTGCATGGATTTCCTCTCACTTCCAGTTTTGCTATGGGACAGGAAGTGACAGTAAATCTCCCAAATTGAACACAGATGGCAAAAAACTGAAAAATGACAGGGGGTATAACCCTCCCTTACTCTATCCAAAATGAAAAAAAGTTTTTCCTATAGTTCTACTTTAGCAATTGAATGTGTGCTATTTTTCACAAAGTAGCTTTACAAACATAATCAGTCAGATTAATAGGAGTACACTAGAAATAATTGAAATACAAAGAGTAAATAAATATATGATTTTGTATTTTGAGCATAGATACACATTATTCTTGTTAAAGTGATCTATGAAAAATAATAATTTTAAAGTGTTACTAAAGCCACAACATTAAAATTAGTCTTTATATGCAGTAAAACATGCTTGTTATACTCACTGTGGAACCTAAGGAGTTAAGCCTCCACATTGTGTAAAAAGGCTGTTTGATCCTGTCTTCTCTAATGCTCCCCTTCTTCTATTGTCCCCAATCCATCTGCTGATGATACAGAGCTCTACGAGTCACTGTGCACATGATCAGTTTGGTGTGTATTGCTAGAGTATTTTTCTTTCTTTGGGAGAGTGCATGTGATCAGCACAGGGCCAATCAGCACTGTCCAGACAGAGGGTTAGGGGTCATGCAGCCTCATAGAACAATCAGGAGAGAATAAAAACTACTCCCACATGCTTTAACCAGTGCTCAGCTGGACACTGATAGAAGTCACAAGACTGCTATATACTGCTGATGAAAAAAAAAGGTATTTAGCAGTTTATATTTACAAAAATAATTGCATGTCCATGTTCTGTGTACTGTGGGAGACCAGATACAGTGAATGCAGGGTCCTGGGTTTAGTAACACTTTAACAAAAATGAAATGCCAAAGAGGCACCAGACATGCAAACACTATAGGGGAGAACAAACTGAATTGGAGCGGTTTTCCAAAGTAGCTTCACAAATCATTGTTGTAATGCAGTTAAGAAAACTAACCAGTAACCTTAGCAATTATTATGGGTGAAGGCCCAATTTTCACTTCATTCATTTTTTTTTTTTTTAGGGTAGACTACTTAAGATTTTTTGATCAGTGCACACAGCAACAAAGAAATAGCTGACACCAAGCTAGAAAACATTCTAACATATCCTTAGAGAAGCTTATGGCAATACACCAACTCCACCGTTAGAGGACAGTCACTGTGAGTAAACATATCTATGACCACTTAATCACTGGAGCTCTATAGCACAGTTCTCAATAAGTACTATTAACATGTACAGATAATAACAAGAACACACAAAGCTTTGTTTACACACATGAAAAGGATATTATAAACAAACAACTGAGTTTGGGTTCTCCTTTAACTGTATTAACAAGACGAGGAATGTAGTCCCCTGTGACATGTTGAAAACTGTCTAAACTTCCTCATTCCAACAGTGTTAATCAGGAGAAATAGCGGCTGTGGTATTTGGATATTTTTTTAAGTTGATCCAAACTATTCAAGTCATGTTCTGCTTAGGGGATTTCCAGCAATGTGTGTGTAGAGTATGTTTTCTCCTTCAGCTATCTATCCTGAAACCTGAATACACAGATCATGTGTGTAATGTTCTGGGACCTAAACAGCTGTTTAAAAAACTATTTCACTTAATCCCAAGAAATGAGGACAATTACTGTGAATATGGATTTCTGAATAAAGATTTAACCAGCAAAAATAAAAAAAAATCTGATTAATTGTCAAGACATAACATAATCCAACACAAAGCTGTTAAACCAGCATCATTGTAGTTGGCTTGAGTCCTACCTGTGTTCCTCTAAGTATCTTCTCAGGGGGCTGTAGGATTACTCAACATCAGCTGATAACCTGAGTAATGGCTGAAAATCAGCTGACCATCCTTCCTAGCTGGCCTCAGTTTAACTGCTCGTCTCCATAGCACTTTGTCATGTGAACTACGACACAACCAGCTGTCAATGCTTTAAAAAAAAGGGGGAAATGGGCCCCTCTGTTCCCACCCCTTCCTTCTTCCTCTCATTTTTCTCTCTCCCCCTCCCTTTCATTCTCTCTGTAGCTCATTCAACTGTCAGTCTTTAATGGTGATGGTGGTGGTGAGGGGGGGGGGGGGGGGGGGGAGTTGTTGGAGAGAATAGAGTTCTCTTGATAATGAGCATGCACTATAAACTATACGCTGTGGATCAATTATGCAGCGAGGTGCAGGCTCCAAGTGAGTTGAAAGCATATTTAGAACACAAACTTTGGATGGTTAAAGAGATGAGGGAGGGAGGGGGGGGGGGTTCCAGGAGTAGAATGTGAACCACATTCCTCAAGCCCAAGTCAGCCCTGGCAGGCTAGGAGGTATTTTCAGTCACAGTACATAAATGCATTAGTCAGACCCGGAGACCACACACTTCGTACCACTACCATGCTTGCACAGTACAGCCCAATGTAAGCAATGAAAAATGAAGACGAGACCCTCTCCTCATCTTCCCACAGAACAATTCAACAAGATTCAAATGTTTCATTTGTAAAGGACAGATATGCCAGTTTTCATTCCAGTTTTAAACCATGTTAAAGCTGTAAGAAATATTTTTACACTGGATTTATATAGCGCCAAAAGTTTGACAAAATAAAGGGAGACAGTAGACTTACAAAAACAACTCAAGACAAGAGGTTAGGGGGGCCCTGCTCATGAGAACTTATAATCGAAAAGGGAGTGGTAAAGTTTTGTTCTCTTTTGTAGAAGTGATCCAGTGCAAGCCAAAGGGAAAAAAAACTCTGATAAAAGTGACTGCTTTTCCTACTCAAATGAGCCTCGCCTGTAATGTGAGTGAACACAAAAACATTGTTTGTGAGGGTGTTGGGAACATAGTTTTTATACTAGCACTCTCACACCACAAGGCAAGCAAGTAAAATGTATAACTGCTATCCATCAGTTAGGTCAGTGGCTCCTCACTTTATAGTCTCATAAACATGGGCAGTTTAATAACACTGCACCTCTGCCTCTCGGGGGCCACAAACCCCAGGATTTGAGGCTGATGGGCCACATCTGCCTCAAATCCTGGGGTTTTTGGCCCCCCGAGAGGTAGAGGTGCAGTGTTCAGCTCCACTTCCAGAAACCTGTCTCTATGCCAGGCTGAAATACAAACAGGCAGGATGCTGTACTACAAAGTACTCACCTTTAGGGCCGTATGCTTTGAGGGATGTATGCCCCAAGCACAGAACTCCTGCATTTGGGGCATATGTCCTCAAACGCATATGGCCCTAAATGTGAGAACTGCTTGGTACAGCATCCAGCCGCCAGGTTTTTCAGTTTGATACAGATTTTAGCAGGCTGCTGGTTGTGAGGCTTGACACTGCACCTGTGCCACCCAGGCACATACAAATGCCAGGATTTGAAGGAAATGAACAGAAGTCAATATTCACCCTGATGGGTTGAATGTGTTAATAATGCAAATTCTAATTTAAATAAATCTATCTAGAGCACCACATAAAATGTTGATCATTTAGGAATAATGCATAACATATCAAAAACCAAAGACACATAGAGATTAAAAAAACTGTACAATGCATACATTTTCTGTGAGCAATTAAAGAAAAACGCTGCTTATTACTTTTTGCTTAGCTGCATTTGGTGATCTCCTTCCCATACCAAGAAAAGTGTTCAAAATACTGTACATACAGTTAGGTCCATATATATTTGGACACAGGCATAATTTTAGTTTTTTTCAGGTATTTACCAAAACATATTCAAGCTATAGTTATATAATGGATGTGGGCTGAAAGTGCACACACTCAGGTTTAATGTGAGGGTATGTACATCCAAATTGGAGGAAGGGTTTAGGAATTACAGCTCTTAAGAGTAGCCATCCACCCTTTTTCAAAGGACCAAAAGAAACTGGACAAATGAATATAATCATAAATAAAATGTTCATTTGTAATATTTTGTTGAGAATCCTTTATTGGCAATGACTGCCTGAAGTCTGGAACCCATGGACATTACCAAAGACTGGGTTTCCTCCTTTTTGACTCTTTGCCCGGCTCTGCAGCTGTCTTCAGTTGTTCTTTGTTTGTGGGTCTTTCTGCCTTTGCCTTCAGCAGGTGAAATGCATGCTCAATTGGATTGAGATCAGGTGATTGACTCGGTCATTGCATAAAATTCCACTTCTTATCCTTCAAAAGCTCCTGGATTGCTTTTGCAGTGTATTTTGGATCATTGTCTATCTACACTGTGAAACCCCGTCCAAACAACTTTGCTGAATTTGGCTGAATCTGGGCTGACAGTATATCTCTAAACACTGCAGAATTCATCCGGCTACTTCTGTCTTCTGTCGCATCATCAATAAACACCAATGACTCAGTGCCACTGGAAGCCATGCATGCCTATGCCATCACACTGCCTCCACCATGTTTTACAGATGATGTTGTGTGCTTTGGATCATGAACTGTTCCAAGCCTCCTCTACACTTTTTTCTTCCCGTCATGCTGGTACAGATTTAATGTTAGTTTCATCCGTCCAAAGAATGCTTTTCCAGACCTGGTCTGGCTTTTTTAGATGTTATTTTGGCAAAGTCTAATCTGGCTTCTCTATTCTTCTGGCTTGTGCATGGTTTGCACCTTGTAGTGAACCCTCTGTATTTGCTCTCGTGAAGGCTTCTCTTGATTGCAGACTTTGACAATATTACACCCACCTCCTGGAGAGTGTCCTTCACTTGTCTGGATGTTGTGAATGGGTTTTTCTTTACCATAGAGAAGATCCTGCGATTATCCACTAATGTTGTCTTCCATGAACGTGCATGCCTTTTTATGTTGCTAAGCTCACCCGTGCATTCTTCTTTCCTCAGAATGTACCAAACTGTTGGCCACTCCTAATGTTGCTGCTATCTCTCTGATGGATTTGTTTTGTTTTTGAAGCCTTACAATGGCCTGTTTCACTTGCATGGACAGCTCCTTTGAACGCGTGATGTAGGTTCACAGGAATAGATTCCAAATGCAAATACCAGACTTAGAGTCAACTCTAGACATTTTACCTGCTCAATTGATGAAGATATAATGAAGGAGTAGCCCACACCTGGCCATGAAACAGCTTTTGATTCAATTGTCCATTTACTTTTGGTCTACTGAAAAAGGGGGGATGGCTAATCTTAAGAGCTGTAATTCCTAAACTTTTCCTCCAATTTGAATGTACATACCCTCAAATTAAACCTGAGAGTGTGCACTTTCAGCCCATATCCATTATATAACTATAACTTGAATATGTTTTGGCAAATACCTGAAAAAAACTAAAATTGTGCCTGTGTCCAAATATATATGGACCTAATTGTACATGTCACATTCATGTTATACACGTTCAGCATAAATAACGGAATGCTTTACAAAAAATGGTTACCTGTCATCCTCACATTCCAGTTCCATTATGTAAAGTGTATCTGTGGCCAAAACGTTTTTTATTTTGGATAGAGTGGTGAAGGGTTAGAGCCCACGTCAGGCATTTTTATTGCTGTTTGTGTGGAGTGATAGGAAATCCAAACTTTTACAATAGTCACCAGAACAGGAATTAAGCAGAAATCTTACAATACAGCAGGCACAATTGCTCTGGTGACAGCTGTCTAAGAGGGGAATTTCCCTAATTTTGGAGGGATTACCTCTTACTTCCTGTTGTGTTTAGAGGACAAAAAAATAAAGAAAATGTACCCATAGGGACACAGCCAACAAATAAACAAACTGACAGGGGTTCTACATTTTCTCAACTCTATCCAAAACTAAAAGAAAAAGTTTTGACTTTAGATATACTTTAATAAAATCACAGGCACAGAACATGTATGCAGACAGTGAAAGTGTATGTAAACCCTCAGCAACAAACTTCTCATTTACTCTCTTTTGTTCAATTAGAGAGGAGGTGGTCTGTAGTTCTAACATACTTCCTTCCTAGGGTTACAACATTGCTCCTCCATACATACAGTACAGAGAGTGAGCGTAGTCACCCCAGGACAGCAAGTGAGCTACTAGCAAGGTCACTAAGAGAAAATAAAGAAAAGAAACATCTATTCATCCACATTTAAGGACTGGTAAGTTGCATTTTATTAAATTTTTGTTCTTAGAAACAAAAAGGAAAGCCAGAGGATGACGATAACAGCCTGATATACTGTATTTGGCAATTCCTACAATGACAAGTTTGATAGGAAAGGAGATCAGATCTTATTTTGCCACGTAAGTGGTCGTGTAAAATAAATTTTTTAAATATTATGACAAATTGTGTTGATCATGGCAACACAGACTCATTTTGCAGCAGCAGAAGCATCTTTCCAGTGGTTGCATCTGAATAGCAGCCACAATCCGATAGGCTGCTTGTCTCAGACAAAAATGTATTATAACACTGTCGCTACCAACACTTCAAAACACAAATTTTCCAACCTTTTGTTCATTTCTTGATGTTCTGTAGAATCCAAACAGGGTTCATCTGTTGCTGGCATTGCTCTTCTGTATAAACAGAAAAAAAGGCGTGTTATTAAAGACTGAAATTCTAAAGCTGTATTGTTTCCTGCAGCTGTGTATTCATGTTAAATCATGTAATGATTCAAGGCTATATTTACAGGGTACATATCATCTAGGGAGGAAATGCCACATTTCACCAAACATTTTAGGTGCTAGTCTAAATTCATAACACAACCACTTCCCCCACTAACCTGCAGACTTGAATTCCCCTCTGAGGATATGGGACTGTCCCCATGTCATTACACTTCAATTTATATGTCAGTGGGAAAAACTGCCGTGTGTGCTGGAATTTCTATTTAGGAAGTTCTCACATAAAATACAAATGTTTGATACTTGATATCACGAAGACACTTTTTATTTCTGCATACTCATGACTCATATCCAGTGCCCCATGTGGTTTCTGTGGTTACGTGAAGTTTTAGGTTGAAAAAGAAATAGAACATTTTCCTTTAAATAAAAACTCCAGTTTTGTATAAAATGATATCACATATAGAACTGCTGCATAAGCCATTTTGTACTTTAATATAACTTCATTTACTTTTCCTTTCCTGTCTGCAACAAGCCATGATAACTGCCAAGAGTTCAAAAGTATCTAAAAATGTATCCTTGGAAACAGCGCTCATTTTAAAGACAGAATTTCCCAGAATCCCCATCCTCTGCTTCTGCAACTAACTCACCTAAGCTGGCCATACATGGATCAAAATTCAGCCGGTTCAGCAGGAACTGGACAAGTTTCAATCCATGTATGACCGTTCCTGTTCTAGAAGATGATCCATCAGCTTTTCATGAATGGGCTTGTTGGCATATTTTCACTTGATTAGTGTATGAAGCCAATGTGCTGCAGACTTGATCAGTGTATTTTGATCAGTGGGAGAAACTGACGCATGTATAGCCAGCCTAAAGGATAAAATTACCTTTCATAATATGTTACACCCATATTCAAGGTGTATCATACTACTAGCACAGCCCACCCCCCCAGTTCCCCGTTGTAACAGCAAGAAAGAGATCTTCTCCCCCCGCTCGCTGTCACAATTTAAAAAAACGCACCTGTGCAGAGCTCCCACCTGCCCGCGTCGTTCATTCACAGAGTTCTGTGAATGGGAAACTACAAGTCCCGACAACCTCTGCTCTTGACAGCTTGTAGGTCTCAATGAACTACAAGAGTGATCAACAGGTCATTGATTCTTCCTGTCATTGTGAAACTGCCTTCCTGTATGATGTACATTCAGACAGTTTACACTGACACTCTGTAGGAGTCCTGCATGGCAACTGCAATCTGCTGAATGCTTTCTAGGCTCTTACAAAAAAATATTAAATGCAAATTCTTTAACATGCAAACAAATGTGCATTTATATATATATATATATATATATATATATATATATATATATATATATATAATTATTATTATTTTTTTTTTTTAAGTGAAGCACTACATCTGCAATCAGCAGGTCGTGGGTAACATGCAGGACTCCTACAGACTGTCAGTGTAAGTTGTTTGCCTATAAATCATACTCTGGTAGTTCATTGAGGACTACATGCTGACAGCTGCAAAGGATATCAGGACTTGTAGTTTCTCATTCACAGGATTTAAAAATTGTGACAGCGAGCATCAGCTTCCTGGTGTTTGGCGCTTCCTGCCTGCATTTCCATACTTGGCTGCTTGCAGTCCCTCAGATGTCCTGGCACGGAATTAGCTGCGAGCCCATAAAGGAACTGCTGTTATTCAACCATGTTGGATGAGAAGTGCTCTTTTACATAAATATCATATGAGTTGCTATTTGTCTTCTATTTAAAGTGTCACTAAACCCACAACAGTAATATCAATCTGAATATGCAGTAAAGCATGAGTGTTATACTCACTGTGGAACTTAGGGGGTTAATCCTCTCCACTGTGTAAAAAGGCAGTTAATCCCGTCTTCTCTGATTCTCCCTTTCTTCCACTTTCCCCGACTCATCTCCTGAACAGAGCCTTGGGGGCAAGCAGCACATGCTCCGTTTGGTGTGTATCGCTAGAGAGCTTGGTTTTTTTCTTGGGAGAGTGATCAGCACATGGCCACTCATCACTGTCCAGACAGAGGGTCAGAGGTCCTACAGTCTCATAGGACATTGGGAGGGGAATGAAAACTCCTACAAGCTTTAACCAGTGCTCTGCTGGACACTGCTAGAAGTCACAAGACTGATCTAACTGCTGATGAGAAAAGGTATTTAGCAGTTTACATTTACTAAAATAATTGCATTTCCATGTTCTGTGTACTGTGGGAGACCAGATATAGGGAATGCAGGGTCATGGGTTTAGTAACACTTTATTAAAGCTTTGTATCTGCTACAGTTAGTTTGGCCACTCCGCTATTCCTTTATATTTTACATGATCACCACCACACCAGTTATATTATCCCTAATCACTGCCACCCCAGTTACAGTGTCCCTGATCACAGCCATACCAATTACAGTATCCCTGACCACTTCCATACCAGTTATATTTTCCCTGATCACCATCACACCAGTTACGGTATCCCTGACCACTTCCACACCAGTTATATTGTCCCTGATCACCACCACACCAGTAATAGTGTCCTTGATTACTGCCACAGCAGTCCTAGGGTCGCCGTACCAGTGTAAGTCAGCAGCAGTGTTCCTGACTGCTTCCACACTAGTCCTCAGTTTCACCAGATCAGTGTAAGCCAGGAACATATTCCTGATCATCACCACACCAGTGCAGTGTTGGCTCTGCCTGCCACCTGTACTAACCCTGGCTTGTTTATTGATCACATTTCTACCTGTTGCCTGGACTAATCCTTTGTCTGTTTGCTGGCTACATCTAAATTGACCAATCTGCACGTCTGAGTATGCTCCTGTGAGATACCAGTCCCAAACATCCCCTACAGAAAACTTCACTCCTAGAACCATATAAACTCTTTTGTCTTCCTTTGTTTAGCCTCCTGTACTTCCTGACCAGTGAATATGGCATTTTCTGGGGCAACCATGTAGCAGTACACTAGACTTTTTTGGCTTATAAGAACTGAGACTGCTACACTAAGCTATATTCCCTGACCACTCGTATAGAGGAAACCATTACGGTGCACTGGTTCTGATACAATGGGTTGATTTGATTGATACAGAAAATACAATGGCTGGTATAATCAGTCCAAAAAGTCTCACACATGTAGTTTTGCCATACTCAGGAGGAGTAGCAGAATGTGTTTTGGGTGTATGTGCGAGAAACATTATTAAAATTCACAACTTTGTATTAAAAATAATTAATTATCATTAACTTCCTCAATTTTCCAAAATCTAACAATGAAATCTTCAAAAGACTCAACATGCCTCTTAATAAAATGCCTTGAGGTGTTCGCTTATCAAAATGTGGCTGTTTTGTGGGTGTTCCCACTGTCCTAGTGCTCCAAGGTCTCTAAAAATGGGATAGGTAGCCAGGAAATTTGTGCTCATAGAACGCCTGAAGGTGTTCCTTGAACTTTTGGCCCCTCTATGTGGCTAGACCAGCAATGGGCAAACTACGGCCCGCGGGCCGTATACGGCCCCGTGGACCTTTTAATCCGGCCCGCGGAGCTAGGCTCCCGCTAGGCTCCTCTCACAGTCCGCCCTGAAGACCAGTGTAGCATGAAAATCTGTCTCCTATGAGGATCTGTCCCCCTCAACGTTTCTGCACATGTGCCGGAGATCGGCGATCGGCTGCTAATGCCTGAAACTGGCACATGCGCAGATACGTCGAGGGGAACAGATCCTCATAGGAGACAGATTTTCATGCTACACCGGAACGGCGCGGGAATGCGGCGAGAGGAACGCGCGGAGTAAAGGTAAGTGAATTGACACAGGGGGGACTTGGGGACTTAATATGGGGGATGAATTAATATGGGGGATGAATTACTATGGGGGATGAATTACTATATGGGGGATGAATTACTATGGGGGATGAATTACTATATGGGGGATGAATTACTATAGGGGGGATGAATTACTATAGGGGGGGTGAATTACTATATGGGGGATGAATTACTATGCGGGATGAATTACTATAGGGGGATAAATTACTATATGGGGGATGAATTACTATATGGGGGATGAATTACTATGTGGGGGATGAATTACTATGTGGGATGAATTACTATGGGGGATGAATTACTATATGGGAGATGGATTACTATATGGGGGATGAATTACTATGGGGGATGAATTACTATGGGGGATGAATTACTATAGGGGATGAATTACTATATGGGGGATGAATTACTATATGGGGGATGAATTACTATATGGGGGATGAATTACTATATGGGGGATTAATTACTATGCTTACTATGGGGGAATATTACTATACTTACTATGGATGACACATACACATCATTCATCTACTCTTGGTCCGGCCCCCGGGTCCAATATATGAACCCATTGCGGCCCTCAAGTCATAAAGTTTGCCCACCCCTGGGCTAGGCTGTGAAAAAAGTCTCATACATGTGGTATCGCCATACTCAGAAGGAGTAGCAGAATGTGTTTTGGGGAGTAATTCAAAGTATGTCTATGATGTGTGTTAGACATATCTTATTGACAACTCTGTGTGAAAAAATAAATTTTCATTTTCTTTCCTGGATTTTTCAAAAACTTGTGGCAAAAAGACTCAGAAAATACCTTGGAGTGTTTGCTTTCCAAAATTTGGTCATTTTGTGGGTGCTCCAGGGCCTCCAAAAATGTGATAGTCAGTAAATTAGATGCTTAATTTATACTCCTTGAAAGCCCAAAGGTGCTCCTGGGATTTTGGGCCCCTCTATGCATCTGGGTTGTGAAAAAAATTCTCACACATGTGGTATCCCCATACTTGAGAGGCAAAGCAGATTGTGTTTTGGGTTGTAAATACAAGTATGCCTACGCTGTGTGTGAGAAATAACTTGTTAAAATGACAACTTTGTGAAAAAAGCTAATTTTATTTAATTTCTTCATTTTCCAAAAATTTGTAACAAAAAATTACAACTTCAAAAAGCTCATCATGTCTATTACTAAATCCCTTGGACTGTCTGGACTATCTATACTGCTCTGACATTTTAGGACCTCATGATCAATTTTCAAATGCTATACTATAGTTTGTAGACTCTATAACTTTCGCATAATAAATAATATATGCTAAATAATATATGCTGATATTGGGTTAATTTTACCAAAGAAATGTAGCATAACACATTTGGCCTGAATTTATGAAGAAAGATTATTTATTTGCAAAATTTTATAAGAGAAACTAAGAAAAATTAGGGTTTTTTTTAATACTTTTCAGTACTTTTCTGCTTATATAGCAAAAAATAAAAGCCCTTTGCCACCAGAACAGGGACAGAGGGGAAATCTATCAATGGGGACACATCTTCCCATTATAATTGTGTAAAAGGGGATTTCACCTACATTGCAAAGATGTCCTCTCACTTAAGGACCTGCTGAGTCTATAGGCGTGAAGTGAAACCTCCCTAATGAGACACGGATAGAAAAAAAAAAGGCAGCTGTTTTAAACCTCCGCTACACTACTTGCAAAGAAAAAACATTATGGCTTTTGTTATACTTTAAGTTTAGTGCACTGACAGTTTCATTATAATTTACCAAATTTTCCAGTGTTGGCAGATGACATGGGATTGTTTTTTCTCAACAAAACTGCATACTTGCTTTGAGATGAGTGGAGACATTCTTTTGCCTACTGGCAACAAAACCCATCTAGTAAATCACACGTGTTAATTAGGAGAAAGCTGCCTCCAGACTTTATCGCGGAGTCAGACATGTTAGTACATTGAGAAGGTGATTTACTAAAACTGTTGCACACAGAATCTGGTGTAACTGTGCATAACAAACCAGCTTCTTTGTTTTATTGTCAAAGCTTAATTGAACAAGCTGAAATTAGAAGTTGATTAGTTACTATGCACAGCTGCAGCATATTCTGTGTGCACCAGTCTTAGTAAATCTCCCCCTAGTACACGTGATCAGAAAATCGGATGACAAAAATTAATTTCCTATGGATCGTACGATAATCTGATCATTAGTACACAGCTTTTGAGAGCCGATTATGATAGTTCATGTGACAATATCCGAAGGGACAAGCATGAACATTTTTCTTGTATGAGAACAGTGCAAGCGATTTTAATTTATTCAGTATAGTATTTTTCCCCAAAAAATCGACAGACATTACATAAAATCACTTCAGAAGTTGTATTTTGTCGTATGAGAATTTTTGTAACAGTAGTAACCTCTTCATTTTCTATATGAGGCTAGCATGCAAACAAAACCCCCAAAAAACGGACGACCATTTGTTCGATATTCTCCTTTTGTGTATGGGACAGTCTACCCTCATTTGAAAAAATCTTCTGAGCCCGGCAAGCTTTGCAGCAAATTATTTTAGCTCATAGAAAATGTTCACTGTGGGAAACACAGAAGTTGCAATTGCTGATCACTTCTTCTGAGAATGCTGCTTGCCTGGCAATTACGTGATTTGACTGGCCTGCAGGACTTTCTAACTCACTGACCATGGAACAAATATGCAGATTGAGAAGTTTGACTCCTGGCTGCAGTGGGTTAATAACAATATAGAAATAATTGGATAAGCCTGACAGCCAAGCAAACTGTATTTTTAGAGGAAGTTCAGTAATAGCACCCTACATATTTTTCAAAGCACAGATTTCCTGTATAGAAATACTAGCAAAAGTGTGCCTGTCCCAGAATAAGCAAGGTGGAGGAAATTACAATGTCGAAAAAATCTTTTGTGTTTTGACAGCAGGCAGTATGTGCAGCAGAGGCATGCAGAGGGTATAGAAGTGGGCAGTATGTGCAGAAGAGTGCTGAGGATATGAGGGGGGTTTCATGGGAAGAGATGTCTGTGTGCCAGGGGGGAGGAGGGTTGCCTCCTCATCCCTATAAAACAGAACACATATTAATTACACAGGTTCTATGGCTGATTAAGGTGGTAATTAAACTCACTTAGTGCCTTATCTGCATTAAATTAGCCTCAGAACCTGCGAAATTAACAGGTGTTTGGTTTTAAAGGGATGAGGTGGCAACCCTACAGGGGGGTCCATGGGGAGGATGTCGATTAGCTGGGAGGGTCCATGGGGAGGGATGTCTGTCAGCCAGGAGGATCTATAGGAAGAGAGATGTCTATAAGCCGGGGGGGGGGTCATAAAAAGGTATGTCAGATGGGGGGGTCCATTGCCTGTCAGACAGTAGGGTCTATGGGGAGGGATGTTTGTCAGCTGTGAGGGGTTTATAGGGAAAGATGATTGTCAGCCAGGGGGATCCATGGGGCAAAACATCTGTCAGTCAGGGGAGGGTACATGGAGAAAGATGTTTTTCAGGAGTGTCCATGGAAGAGATGTCTGTCAGCCAAGGAGTAGGATGAGGCAGGGAGGGATGTCTGTCAGACAGGAAGGAAGTGGGGGGTTGCCTGAGGGTGTAGCGACGGAAGGAGTATGTGTGTGTGAAAACATAGGGACCTTGGGAATGGGTAACTGTCAGTCGTGGGAGGCAAGCCGATCTTTCCCCGGCTCATCTGCCTGCCCTTTTCACCAGTTTACTGTGTAAACAGCCAGCTGTACTGTGGCATGGGAGAGGAAAGCTGCAGGTTGACTGTGCAACAGCAATGGACCAATCAGCAGTAAGGAGGAGGGTAGCAATGTTTCTGGAAAAAGTTTTCTCCTCGGTCAGTGCTACCCGGGCAGAGTTTAACAGGAGAGTGATGTGACAGGACCATGTTGAGGAGCTCCATTTAAGAAAGAAGAGCCTGTGTCATCAGAAGCCCACTGTCATGAGGGGGACAACCAGAGGCTACAGATTCAGTGGAGGGATAAAGCTTCTTATTAGAGTCACCGTGTGCAACCCAAAGTGAGTGGATTCCTGATCAGAGACCACATTGTCGCTGGGTCTGGTGAGAGGGATTTGTAAACGCTACTTGTTACCACCATTAGAAACTGCCTACCAGCTATCATACAGCCTTAATACTGCCTGTAGGCCTTATTGACTGCCCTAACGTGCGCCAACAGACCCCAATGTTTAGCTGGCTGAAAAGTCAGGACTAAAGACTGTCCCTAAAAGTTGCAGCTCTAAGACCTTTTTTTTGGTAAAGAGTTATCTCTTAAAAGACACTGCATCCCAGCCAATCCCTTAGACTGCACTCTAACCTAGAGTAGGGTTATCACTAAGAGCCAATTCACACCACACGCAGTTCCGGTGTAGTTTTGATGTAGTTTGCTATGTACCAGTACGGTTCTGTGCAGAAAAAATTATGCATTGTTCTACTTTTTTTCTGCCCCGGAAACTGACTGGAACTGACTGCACTGGTGTGAACTAATGCCATTGGAATACATGGAAAACATTGTGCATGCATTTTTGATGCAGAAAAAAAGCACACTGAACTGCATCTAGTGTAAACTAGCCCTAATACTGCATTTAACGTTTTCTAATATTGTTTATTGCTGATTTACTAACTTACACTCCTGATTCTAGTTAAAGATATAAAATTTGATTTTTGCCAATTTATCAGTTAATACTGTCTAGCAGGCTGTGTTTTAATCTATCAGCTGTGTGCTCATTTATGTTCAATTTGCCATTTATTCTATTTACTGGTAATAGCCCACAGCCAGGTTAAAGGTATTTTAAACTTGTGTATTTATTCATACTTGCAGTGATTTTTAGTTAAAAAGGTGTGTCAGAAGGGGCAAGGTTTTTCTTGGAGTCGAGGCACAGAACAGAGAACCCACAGTTAGCAAGTAGCTCCTTCGATGGTCCGAGAGGGTCAGCTTTGTGGCAAGTTGGATTTTCCGTCAGTGGTTGGAGGAGATCATGGAAAGGTATGTCTATGCAGGCCTCTGGAACAGTTGGGGGCTGCACTTGAGGCCCTCTATACTAGTCAAGTTCACCACCACTGATCTACATTCTTTCTAAACAACTACTGTGAGAGTGAATGCATCCTATATTGCAAGCTCCTTGAGTGCAGGGATTGATGTGAATGTAAATTATACACTCACTGGCCTCTATTAGGTGCACCTGTTCAACTGCTTAGTAAAACAAATTGCTAATCAGCCAATCTGCAACTCACTGCATTTAGGCATCTAGACATCAGAATTGGGAACAAAGGGGATTGACATGACTTTGAACATGGCATGGTTGATGGTTTTTAAGAAAATATCCAGCTATCAGCAGTTGTGTGGATGAAAATGGCTTGTTGATGTCAAAAAATCAGAGAATGGGCAAAATGGTAAGAGATGATAGAAAGGCAACAGTAACTCAAATAACCACTCGTTACAACCAAGGTATAGGTATGCAGAATACCATCACTGAATGCACAACACATCGAACCTTGAAGTAGATGGACAACAGCAGCAGGAGACCACATCAGGTGCCATTTCTGTCAACTAAGAACAGGAAACAGGCTACAATTCCCACAGGCTTACCAAAATTGGGCAATAGAAGATTGGAAGATTGTTGTCTGGTCTGATGAGTCTCGATTTCAGCTGCAACATTCAGATGGTAGGGTCATAATTTGGCATAAAACAACATGAAAGCATGGATCCATCCTGCCTTGAATCAATGTTTCAGGCTGGTGTTGTAATGGTATGGGGGATATTTTTTTGGCACACTTTGGGCATCTTAGTACCAAGTGAGCATCATTTAAACTCCACTGCCTACCTGAGTATTGTTGCTGACCATGTCCATCAATTTATGACTACAGTGTACCCATCTTCTGATGGCTACTTCCAGCAGGATAATGCACAAAGCTCAAATCATCTCAAACTGGTTTCTTGAAAATGAAAATGAGTTGGATTACAGCACCTTTGGGATAAGGCGGAATGGGAGATTCGCATCATGGATATGCAGCCGACAAATCTGCAGCAACTACATGATGCTGTCATGTCAATGTGGACCAAAATCTCCAAGGAATGTTTCCAACACCTTGTTGAATCTATGACACGAAGAATTAAGGCAGTTCTGAAGGCAAAAGGGGGTCCAACCTGGTATTAGCAAGGTGTACCTAATAAAGTGGCCGGTGAGTGTATATGTAAATCACTGCGTAAACTGTTGGCACTTTATAAGTACCTATAATAATAATAATACTAGGCATAGTTGAGAGTGTAACGCTGCTAACCAAAATTAAAAAGAAAGCTCACATGTTCAATGATATTTTAATACTGTACCTGGCTGTTATAGCACATGAGATATCCTCATTATAAACATACATAGTTTGTTCAGTACTACTCCTTTCAGTGTGGAAAATATGGCTTAACACACTGCAGACATCAAAAAAATATCACCAATGTTGCGGGAACTTCCAGGGTCTTATGAGTTCCTGAGACATTGGTGATATTTATTCCTGATGTCTCAGTAAAGGCAATAATGCTTTCCATGAAGTGCCGATGAAGGTCTTCTACATGCTTTAAAACTGGATAGCTTCATATCTCCCATTCACTTCAACACCCCCAAAAGTTTGAACATCACTAGTAGGGTATGCAACTGACATTTACCATGCTCATGATAAATTACCCAAATTTATGGTCTGATGTTACTTATGAGATTGCCGGCATGTGGTAAAAGTACTGCCGTTTAGAAGCTTGATGATAGATGAAAAATAAATCCTTCTAATTTTTCTCTTGTATTGATAACATTTTTTGAAAATCATTTTCCAAGTAACCTAATACAGATGGAAACCTTGCCCTGATTTATACAGTACATTTGAATTAACCCATGGTTTTGCAGTTTTGCATGATAAGTATTTGATCTTCTACTTAAAAGAAAATAATTACAACATGTCTTGTGCTAATTAAAGCGTTCAATCAGTGCTGTTACACCTCCTCTACACCTAATTACAACAAAATAAGGCATATATATTAAATATACTTTGAGTAATGCTGCATCAAATTGCTAGTTTACCATCATGAAACCTTTCTATTCTGAATGTAAAGGGGTTCTGCAGTTTAATGAAAAATCCCAATGTATGCAGAACCCCTCTATTATGTAATACAGGGTGGTGTGTCCTCCTGAATTTCATGGGGAGGTGAAATTCCAATGCCACTTCTATGAGAATTATTGTAACTGAATAATTGGAATTCAGGCTACTAAGTACTGTAAACAATAGAAGAATGAGGTTATGTAGCTATAAAACATTCATGTAATAACACAATGGTGCTGATTTACTAAAGGATTAGAATGTCTGCCTGTGTTCATTTTAATCATCCAATAATGTGCAAGGAAAAATTCAAATTTTAATGCTCCTGCGCATAATTGGGTTCTTGAAGTGAACACAGGTTCACTTTTAAAGTGTTACTAAACTCACAACAGTAAATTGAGTCTGAATATGCAGTAAAGCTTGTTATACTCACTGTGGAACCTAAGGGGTAAATCCTCCACATTGTGTAAAAAGTCAGTTTGATCCTGTCTTCTCTGATCCTCCCCTTCTTCCACAGTTCCCAATCTGTCTGCTGAGTACAGAGCCCTTCCCAGGCTCCTAAAAAAAATAGTAAATGCACATTTTTTTACCCGCAAGAAATGTGCATTCATTATTTTAGGGTGAACTTATCCTTAAATTGTGGCGAACACCAGAATGTGATTTGGCTGCTCAGCATGCGCTTGTACTGAGCACCCAAGTGCTTTTTTGTGCGAGGGCAACCTTAAGGAATAAAGTTGTTTTTTTTGTGTCAATGGGGCCGGCGCCTCTTTTACTTGCTCAGCAGATGCACTTCTACTTACGGTTAGGAGAACCCTATAATCCCCTTTCCTGAGGAACACCCAATTGGTGCTCGTCACACTGCCAGGTCTCTCCCCTCCCTGCTAGTCCCCGGGTGCGGTGCTGGAGACAGGCAAGGAAGTGAATAGAAGATAAACAGTGCAAGGTTAAAAACATGAAATGTTTGTCACCATAAAGCCCCTTTCGTTTTTATAAGCCCCTTACATTCCTAAAAGGTCCTCAGATTTAAATACGATTTTGGTTCAAATATTTTTTTTTTTATCAGGACAAAGTAGATTGCCATAAGGGACAAGTAGATTGGAACCCTGATTTAGTCCCTTGGAAAAGTAATTTTTTTAAAATTTCCACACTCCTGGACAGTCAGAGAATGAAAACTCATTCTACAAGCTTTAACCAGTGCTAGACCGGACACTGATAGAAGTCACAAGACTGCTATGTACTGCTGATGAGAAAAGGTATTTAGCAGTTTATAATTCTTAAATTAATTGCATTTCCATGTTCTGTGTACTGCGGGAGACCAGATATAGTGAATGCAGGGTCCTGGGTTAAGTATCACTTTATGTGAGCTTTCTACTCCTTTAGGAAAACAATCTTAAATTATCTCGGAAGATTTACAGTTCAAATGGAAATATATTTTAATGCTGGTAAAGTAGATGCAAACCCCTTATTGACAAGCACAGTGGAACATAAACAATTATCAATATTTGTTAAAAAATAATTTTCAACCTTTTTTCATATTTTGTTACACCTCAGTACTGTGGATCTTCCTGAAAAATATTTGCAGCCACTTTCTATATACATGTCTGCACACAATGACTGCATGGCAATTCTCGGGAGGGTTTTATGATGTTAACAACACAGTTGAACCAAATTTACTTTGCTTCTAATTTTTAGAGACTCTTTAATGACTGGCTTGGTACAAATGGACTGGTGATCCATTTGGTAAAGATAAAAGTCTTTACCAAGTAACTAAAGACCTCTAAGTTTAATTTACACGGTCAGAAAGATACATGAGAATTTGCTAAATGACCACATAGAAGAGTTTTTGCTAGAGAACAGTATTACAAGTGATAGCATGGATTCATGAAGGACCAAAGCCTTTCTGCTGCTTTCTCTTTATGATGAAGCAAGTCATCGGCTGGGGTTATAGTATACTTAGACTTTGCAAAAGCGTTTGTCACAGTTCCCTACAGATCGCTAAAGTGTAAGTTAGTAAATGGATAGCAAACTGGCTAAAGACTGTATTCAGAAAGTAGAGATTAGTGGTTCATACTCTGAATGGTCTAAGGTTATTAGTGGTATACTCCTACAGCTCAATGTTAGCAAGCAGAGGAGAGGGAGACAAGCAAATGTCCATTCACTGATCTCCCCTAGCTGGTAAGAACCCGGACGCATCTCTTTTTTCAACCTGATTTATGCCAGTGATGTGTTGAAATTACCTATTATAGTTTCTATTGAAAGCCTAAGTGACAGGGTGACAATGCAGGAGACACAGCATTGTCATTCCATAACAGGAAGTGGCTGAACAGGGAATTCTATGGAAGGATCACTAGATATTATTTAATGGGGGATATGCATGCTCACTGCCCCTTTTTTCGTGGCTACTGAATTTTAAAGAGGACCTCATGCTGATTTTATTTTATGAGACAGTACAAATATTTTGTAACCAAGGGCCTCAAGCCGGCACCCTGTCCCCCATAAAAGGATGTGGGGGTCTTCAAGGGGAGACATTTTAGAATCTGGAAGCCCCAGATATCCTGCCCCCTCCCAGGTGACTGAATAAGAAGTACACAGTACCCATTGTTACTCATTTACCCAAATATACAAAGAGTAAACAAAAACACCCACATTGTGAATAAAGTCCTTTTTTAGAGTCAATCACCTCATCTACCAATGTAAATCCCTTTCAATCAAAATATACAGCAGACATGCTGCACCCAATGCTACTACTCCCATCTCAAATGAGATGCTTGGCCAGCTTCTGTATGTAAACAAAGGAGCCAAGGATGTTGGGTGACGTTACTGACTAAATATAGTTATCACTGTACTTTGTCAACATCACCCAAAATTCCTGATCTGTTTATTTAAAAACAGAATCTAGTTGGCCAGGCATCTGTCCTTTAACAGCTGTAGTGCTATCACCACTAAATTACGTATACTCTCTCTAAAAAAGAAAAAAATCACTTTTAAAGGAGCACATAATACTGTATCTACAACTTCACATGCTGATTTAGGGCATCCCCAAAGCATGTACTTGAAAGTCTGGTGGTGTATTTTTAATGTTGCCCTTTAACCGTTTCAATACCGTGCAATTTTACACCTTCCTGCCCAGGCCAGTTTTCAGGTTTCAGCGCTCTCACACTTTGAATGACAATTGCGCGGTCATACAACATTGTACCCAAACTAAAATTTTATCATTTTCTTCACACAACTAGAGCTTTCTTTTGGTGGTATTTAATCACCGCTGGGGTTTTTATTTTTTGCTAAATTAACAAAAAAAGACCAAAAAGTTTGAAAAAAAACCACATTTTTCTTTGTTTCTGTTATAAAAGTTTACAAATAAATAATTGTTCTTCATAAATTTAGGCCGAGATGTATTCTGCTACATGTCTTTGGTGAAAATAACACAAATTAGGATGTATTTTTTAGTTTGTAGGAAAGTTATAGAGTTCACAAACTATGGTATAGATCTGAATATTGATCAATCCTAAAGTACTGACAGCCAATCTAATATCTTGAGGTCCAAGAATGTCAGAGCAGTACAGATATCCCCCAAATGACCCCTTTTTGCAGAGTAGACAGTCCGACGTACTTCATAAGAGGCATGGCGAGTTTTTTGAAGTTGTATTTTTTTGTCATAATTTTTCGGAAAATGAAAAAATTCAAAAAATAATTTTCACTATTTTTTTTTTACCTACTGTCACCAGTGCAGTACAGCGTCATCATATAACTGGCATGGCAGTGAACAGCGACACTGACTGGTTACAGTATGAAAAAAAAAAATATATATATTTTTTTTTTTTTTTTTATTATATTTAATTTTTTATTACATTTTTTTTTATTTTTTTTAAGATTTGTTTTCATATTTTACTATGACCAAAATAGTACAATGTTACCATAGTAACACTGTACTACTTTGGGGAAGTGATCAGTATTTTTTTTTTTTACACAATTTGCTTATAGCAAAGAATTACTTTGCTATAAGCAAGCATTTACCTGAATGAAATCGATTCATTCAGCTTTTTATTTTTTTTATTTTTTTTTTTGTGCTTAGCTGTGATTTGGTCACAGCTAATCACATGACATGTGCATGTGATTAGCTGTGACCATTCACAGCTAGGCACTAGTATACAATGGATGGCATCATGAATGAAGCCATCCATTGTATACAACTGTCATGTGGCCTGCTGTGATTGGTCACAGCAGGTCACATGGTACCGGCAACGGGAGCCGGTACTCGGATCTGTCATCGGCCGTGTCCGAGGTGCACGGGCGGTGACAGATCGCACTGCTGCGCCGCTCTGCAACCGCGCAAACCGCGCATGTGCGGGAGCACGCCAAATGGCGTGCACCCGGAAAGCTGCAGCGCTTTTCAAGCCGCCAAACGGCCATTGGCCGGGCGGCTAACGGTTAAAGGAGTACAGCCAAAGCTCGTTTGGCTGTACTTCTCCTGTGGATCACAGGAGTGCAGTCCATTCTGCACTCCTGTAACCTGTTTTTAGCTGACAGCAGACTAAAGTCTGTTGTTGGCTGATATCACTCTGCCCGTCCAAGCTGGGGATCCCGATCACATGGTCAGTATCTACCCAAGAGCCTGGACCGCCACCTGGCTCAGCCTCTCAGTAAGCCTGAGCCAGCCCCTTCTGCCCCCTCCAGAGCCCACTGATTGCTCAGTTCTCAACCTTAGAGCCAATAGGGGACAGCTGCAGCATTGGATTGTTGCTTCATCCACCTAAGTAGTATGATTTAAAAAAGAGAACATACTTATTTTTTTAAGGTGCCTTAAAATATCCTGTCAGTGATGAATGGTCCCCCATGGTAGCACCCAGCTACCCATGCCCCTTTTTTTTACCAAGATTGGCAAGCTGGCCTTAAAAAAAGCCAGAAACAAATGACAAAATTCAGCATCATAGGCTTCAATATGGTGTGGTGCTACATTCAAGTTTGACAGACTTGTTACTGGGTTCACCTAACCTTCTTCGAACCAAACTTTGACCAGTTTGTTTATCCTTCTTTTTGTAAACAAAGTGCTTTTATTTTTAGCATAAACACACATGTACATTATTATTTTACTTGTATTTCAATTCCATTACTCTAAAGCTGGCCATAGACGAATCAAAATTTGGCAAGTTTAACAGCAATTGGCTGGATTTCAATCCATCTATCGGCAGCTTAGCTGAATTCGATCTACTGATCAACTTCAGTACAACCAATTTGTCAGGTTTTTTCTTTTGATCATTGTATCATTGCATTCTGACAGCTGGAAACCTTCCGCTATCAGAATTTAATAGTGCAGCGACAGGGATTCCCCCCTCCTTTCCGTGGTTGAAGGAAAGAAAATTGCATAATAAATGGCCTGCCTAAATATATTATGAGTCGAGGGCATACAGCCATGTATCTGGAATCCTGCTTTTATATACATTCATTATTCTGTATGAGTTGAGATGGCCTTAAAGAATTTACCTAATTTATTGTTGTTTAATATAAAAAGAGATAGTGGAAAAATAATAGCACAATGTATTTGAATTTTAAGTTAATGATGAAAGGCATTGATAAAAGTTACTAATGAACATGAAAATAGCTATGTATTAACTAATGTAATCATCACAATTTTACAGAAAATGTCCACGTCAGCACTCACTATTTGATAGAGGGTAGTTGTGCTTATTATACAGTTGCAAGAAAAAGTATGTGAACCCCTTGGGATTACGTGGAGTTTTGCATGAATTGGGCATAAAATGTGCTCTGAACGTCATCTAAATCACAACAATAGAAGAACACAGTCTGCTGAACATAATAATACACAAACATTAGATGTTGCCATGGTTTAATTGCACATAACATGTAAACATTCACAGTGCAGGGAGGAAAAAGTATGTGAGGCCCTAGCTTAATGACTTCTCCCAGAGCTAATTGGAGCCAGGAGTGAGCCAACCTTGACTCCAATCAGTGTGATGATATTGGATGTGTTGCTGACAGCTGTCCTGCCCTTAAAAAACACACACCTGTTTTGGGTTTACTGGTTTCAAGAAGCACTGTATGATGTGAACCATGCCTCGCAGAAAAGAGCTCTCAGAAGACCTACGATCAAGAATTGTTGACTTTCATGAAGCTGGAAAGGGTTACAAAAGTATCTCCAAAAGCCTTGATGTTTATGTGTCCACGGTAAGACAGACTGTCTACAAATGGAGAAAGTTTAGCACTGTTGCTGCTCTCCCTAGGCGTGGTCGTCCTATAAAAATGACTGCAAGAGCACAGCGCAGAATGCTGCATGAGGTAAAGAAGAATCCCAGAGTGTCAGCTAAAGACCTACAGAAATCTCTGGCACATGCTAACATTTTTGTTGACACATCTACAATAAGGAAAACATTAAACAAGAATAAAGTACACGGGAGGACACCACGGAGGAAGCCATTGCTGTCCAAAAAGAATATTGCAGCACGTTTGAAGTTTGCAAAAGAGCACCTGGATGTTCCACAGCACTACTGGCAAAATATACTGTGGACAGATGAAACCAAGATTGAGTTGTTTGGGAAGAACACACAACACTATGCGTGGAGAAAAAAAGGCACAGCACACCAACATCAAAACCTCATCCCCACTGTAAATCATGGCGGAGGGAGCATCATGGTTTGGAGCTGCTTTGCTGCCTCAGGGCCTGGACGGATTGTTGTCATTGATGGGAAAATGAATTCCAGAGTTTATCAAGACATTTTGCAGGAAAATGTACGACCATCTGTCCGCCAACTGAAGCTCCGCAGAGGATGGGTGATGCAACAGGACAATGACCCAAAGTATACAAGTAATTCAACAAAACAATGGCTGCAACAGCATAGAATACGCCTTCTGGAATGGCCCAGTCAAGAGTCCTGACCTCAACCCGATTGAAATGTTGTGGCATGACCTTAACGGAGCGATTCACACCAGACATCCCAAGAATATTGCTACACTGAAACAGTTTTGTGAAGAGGAGTGGTCCAAAATTTTTTCTTGCAACTGTAGATCACTGAGAAACTTGAGCGAAAAATAATGAAATTTACTACAACTCTTTAACATTCATATTAAAGGGCCAGTCCACTTAAAAGTGATATTTTAGGTATAAGTCCAGCCTGGTAGGCTCAAACCTGGCTTCTATTATGTTTTGGATAATTCGCCAGCAGCATCTCACAAACTCTGCAGAAGATTTACTAAAATTTATAGCGTGCAAAATCTGGTGCAGCTCTGCATAAAAACAGCTCCCAGGTTTTATTGCCAAACTTTAATTGAACAAGCTGAAGTTAGAAGCCGATTGGCTACCATGCACAGCATCAGATTCTGAGTGCATTAGGTTTAGTAAATCTACCCCTCAGTGTCTATCTACCTGAGAGGTTTGGGTGTTTCCTTCCACTTTTTCATGTTCGAATATATTTTCTTACATTCATCCTAATGTAAAATAAATTCTAAAAATTCACTAGCGAGAGTGGGACGCTTTTGTAATGACCAGAGGAAATGTGCTGACCTAGGAACTCAAGCGAAGGCATAAAAGAAGTTGGCTTTAATCTCTATCAAATACTGGAATCATTTCGGGCGGACTGATCCTTTAGGAAATACATAAGGGTAACATGAAAAGTCCCCATTGCAGACAACAGGTGCCACAATCTCAAATTTCACCTGAATGCATACAGTCCCCTTACACAAAAAGCCCTCAAAATAAAATGAAAACATAATGGGTTTTATTCATTTCTATGTTATAGTATTTGACTACCTGCATAAATTTGTTTTCTTAATTATTTGTAAAAAATCTACTTTTTACAAATAAACATTTACTCCAGAGAGTATATATCATGCTGAGTTAATCAACAAGTTAATATTTTGCAGCCTTTGGTAGCAAAGATGTGTGTGTGTGTGTGTGTGGGGGGGGGGGGGTGAGGCAGCAGACAGAAATGACAGTTAGTGCTCTGGATTGAGACAAATACACACTATTGAGGGATATACTTTGTTCATATTTCAAGTCAGAGCTTTACAACCACTTTAATTTTAGTAGCAAGAACTTTTAATGAGCCAGATCCTTAGTTGACATATACAGTGCCTTGTATATTCACACCCCTTGAAATTTTCCACATTCTTTCATATTACAACCAAAAACGTAAATGTATTTTATTGGGATTTTATGTGACAGACCAACACAAAGTGCCACATAATTGTGATGTGGAAGGAAAATGATAAATGGTTTTCCAGATTTTTTACAAATAAATATCTGAAAAGTGTGGCGTGCATTTGTATGCTGCCCCCCTGAGTCAATACTTTGTAGAACCACCTTTCACTGCAATTAGAGCTGCAAGTCTTTTTGGGTATGTCTCTACCAGCTTTGCATATCTAAAGAGTGAACTTTTTGCCCATTCTTCTTTGCAAAATAGCTCAAGCTTTGTCAGACTGGATGTAGAGTGTCTGTGAACAGCAATTTTCAAGCCTTGCCACAGATTCTCAATTGGGTTTAGCTCTGGACTTTGACTGGGCCATTCTAACACATGAACAGGCTTTGATCTAAACCATTCCACTGTAACTCTGTCTGTATGTTTAGGGTCGTTGTCCTGCTGGAAGTGAACCTCTGCCCCAGTCTCAAGTCTTTTGCAGACTCTAAACAGGTTCTCTTCTAAGATTGCCTTGTATTTGGCTCCATCCATCTTCCCATCAACTCTGACAAGCTTCCCTGTCCGTCCCTGTTGAAGAAAGCATCCCTACAACATAATGCTACCACCACGTTTCATGGTGGGGATGGTTTGTTTAGGGTGAAGTGAAGTGTTAGTTTTTCGCCACACATAACACTTTGCTTTAAGGCCAAAAAGTTTGATTTGTCTCATCTGACCAGATCATCTTCTTCCACGTTTGTCGTGACCCCCACATAGCTTCTCACAAACTGCAAGCGGGACTTCTTATGGCTTTTTTTTCCAACATTGGCTTTCTTCTTGCCAATCTTCCATAAAGGCCAGATATGTGGAGTGCACGACTAATTGTCCTGTGGACAGATTCTCCCACCTGAGCTGTGGATCTCTGCAGCTCCTGAAGAGTTACCATGGGCCTCTTGTCTGCTTTTCTGATTAATGCTCTCCTTGCCCGGCCTGTCAGTTTAGGTGGGCAGCCATGTCTTGGTAGGTTTGCAATTGTGCCATACTCTTTCCAGTTTTGGATGATGGATTGAACAGCGCTCCGTGAGATGTTGAAAGCTTGGGATATTTTTTTTATAACCTAACCCTGCTTTAAACTTTTCCACAACTTTATCCCTGACCTGTCGGGTGTGTACCTTGGCCTTCATGATGCTGTCTGTTCACTAATGTTCTCTAACAAAAGATTTTAGTTAGGGGTATCAGAGTAAAGGGGGCTGAATACAAATGCACGCCACGCTTTTCAGATATTTATTTGTAAAAACCTTGGAAAACCATTTATCATTTTCCTTCCACTTCACAATTATGTGCCACTTTGTGTTGGCCTGTCACATAAAATCACAATAAAATACATTTACATTTTTGGTTGTAACATGACTTTCCAGGTGTATGAATACTTTTTCAAGGCACTGTATAAAAAAGACAGAAATTAAAATGTGTCCTTATGTCTATGTGTCTATGTTTAACACTTGATGTTAAATACATGCAGAAAAAAAAAAAAAAACATATAAAAGTGCAAGTAATTAGCAAGTATAAGCCTTCATTCACACTATATTTGTTATTGCAGGAGAAATTAATCTGGGAAGTATAAACAAGTTTTCTCTTCTGTTTAAATTTACATATGTTAAAATGCATTTAGAATATCAAATCTGCCCTTGGACTTACAGATTTTTATTTTTTCTAAACACAGCGTAAGGTGCTGTATACACCTGAACACAACTAAACTCATAGGGGGTTATTTACTAACGCTGGAGAGTGCAAAACCTGGTGCAACTCTGCATAGAAACGAACCAGCTTCCAGGTTTTATTGCCAAAGCTTAATTGAACAAACTAAAGTTAGAAGCTGATTAGCTACCATGCACAGCTGCACCAGATTCCGAATACACCAGTTTTACCCTAGGTGAAACCTAAGAGTTTTCGGCAGCATTTTGTGTTTTGCAGGAACACACTACAGTCCAGACTTCCTCTGGGACATGTTCACATCTCCGCATTTTCACCCTGTGTGTTTTTTTTTTTTTTTAAAGGGTCAGGGACTTTTTTAAATGCAAAACAAATCCTTTTATGGTTCTATAGACTTCAATGGAAATGCTGCAGAAAAGTATGTAGTGCGTTTTTGTTGCATTTTTTATGCGTTTTAAATCTGCCTAGCAACAAGAAAAAAAAAACCCCACAAAAACGCATGTGCAAAAACGCAAAACGCACTGCAGAAACGGATCAAACACAAACTGCATAGGTGTGAACCTAGCCTTAGTACATCTTTCCCAAAGTGTGCATTATACCATATAAAATTATTACATACATGTCTTATAAACACATATAAATGCATATAACTGCATACCAGTGTAAATGAGGCCTTTGTCTGGAAAGTCCAGAAAGAATCAGGATATATAAAAAGGTGTCATGTTTTCATACTAATAACTCCTCATTAGAAGTGTGCTACCAGTAGATGCATATTCACACACCAAATTGATATACAACTTTTTTCAGAATATGTGAGTCATAATATAGAAAAAAAATATTTCTCTACTCATTTGGAGAGAGACAGTGATGCATAACTGAAATTATTTACCCAAGACTTTATGACACATAATTTTACCCTCAATTATAGCACACCAATATACAAAACTATTAGCAAGCCTAAATGGCAAGACATATTTGTTTTCACCTGATTCACAGATACATAAAATACCTAAACTGATTTCATAAGGTTTACAAAGACTTTTTCCCCAGCTGCAAAATTACTTACATTTTCATTGCTGACAAAATGATTGGAGATAGAGTGGCACTTGTTATGCTAGAAAAAGAAGTCAGGCGGTTTTTCATTGTTACTAGGTTGGAGAAGAATTACTATGGCAACACGTCTCCATGAAAAAAAAAATGTACAATACATTGTTAAATTGCTTTTAAAAACACTTAAAGGCAAAATAAAGGTCAGTGACTAATAATTAAAGCAGCAGCTTATGTCAGATGACGCTTTAGGTTAAAATTATTCTTGGATGAGCTTGAATATCAAATGTTTCAATTTAGGAAAAAAAAAACAACTAGCAATAATTATTATGGTCAGTATGGTCAGTCTAATAACAATGTGTCATGCTATGCAGAAAGAGTTTTTGGACGATCACAGAGATGCTGTTTTCTCAGTATGAGACAGGTTTTACTCTACCCAGCGCTTTCTTCTAATTGCTCATCCTGCACAAAACTGTGCCACAACAGAACCGAGAAAAAAATAGAAAAGAAAAACCCCCCAGAAAGTTCCAAAATGCAAAAAAGATAAATAACTCATTTATGTTTTATGTAAAAAATTCACATTTTTTTTGTGAGTTCTGTTCTAGTGAAGGTAAATGTGTGCTCTAAACCTGTGCAGAGGAGCCACAAGGTGTACTTTATATTAGAAACCTGTCCCCTTCTGTCTGCCTACTGACTTGTGGTACATGTAGACATGCCACCACTGAGCTGCTACACAGCTGGGAATAAATCAGGTTCAGGATGACTGTCTTATGTTACCTCAATTTAAAACCATGAGGTAAGGAGCAGCTCTATGAGGAAAGCAAACCACATTTCTGCTATGGTATCTGTAACTAAACCCAAGTTCCAAAAAAATAAAGAAGTTTAAAGGACAAGTTCAACTTTTGGGAACATGTAGCATGTTCCACTCTTTTTTTAGGGTGGAACATACAACAGCCTCTACCGATACACCCCCCCCCCCCCCTCCACAGTGAGCCATGGATCTTTTACCCGCACCTGTTGTCAAAATTTGAAAAGAGCAAGATCAGAGATCTGTGAATGAACTATACGTACCAAAAGCCTTTTCGGGCTGACACCTTTAAGTTCTCAATTAACTACCAGGGAGCTAGTAAGCGCTCTAGGTAGTGCATTGAGTCTGTCATTGTGTTTGTCTGTATGAGGTGAGCAATGCACTGACAGTCTACAGAAGCATTCTATTGCACCCATGATCTGCTGATCACGGATGCAATGCTTTCCAGGCTCCTACAAAAAAAAATAGTAAATTCTAATTTTTTTTTACCTGCAAAAAAATGTGCATTTTTTTTTTTTTTTTTTAGAAAGGTGAACTTATTCTTTAAGTTTGGTGACCTGGATTTCACTTAAAATGAAAGCATAAGTTCACCTTTTTAAAACAAAAATTATAAATGCACATTTTGTTTTGTAGGTAAAAAAATTTGTATTTACTAATTTTTTTGTAGGAGCCTGGAAAGCATTGCACCTGTGATCAGCAGATCGCGGGCGCAATGCAGGGATCCTGCAGGCTATCAGTATATCTGTCTGCTTGTACCTCTAAGGGTACACAATGACAGGAACACTCAATGAGCTACAAAGAGTACTCAATAGTGCCCTCTTTGTTCATTGAGAAATAACAGACATCAGCAACAAAGGCTGTCGGTACTTGTAGTTTATGAAGGATGCAGCTGTGTGACAGCAATTACGGGGAGAAGATTCCCGGAGAATTGGCAACAGACTGTGAGTATATGTTACACCCTAAAAACAGATGTTCCCAATTAGGGTTGCCACCTCATCCTTTAAAGACCGGAACATTAATTACACAGGTTCTGAAGCTAATTTAATGCAGATAAGGCACTAAGTGATTTTAATTACCACCTTAATCTGCCACAGAACCTGTGTAATTAATATGTGTTTGGTTTTAAAGGGATAAGGTGGCAACCCTATTCCCAGTGGTGAACTTGTCCTGTAGCCTCCCTAGCGGTCTGATTATGTCAGTATTTCTGTGCTCAAAGCGGTACATTTTTTTGCATGGAAATATGTTGTTTTTTTTATTGTAGGCCTGTAATTTTTAGGAATAACTCACTGAAATCTGTCCGAACAAGTCTAGTAAACATCCCGGGTATGATAAAATTTGAAACACGAAATCATAAATTATAATATAATAAATAATCATAAAAAATAATAATATAATAATAAATTTAATTCAATAATATAATCAAACTAAAAACACTGAATTTGAAATAGAGTGCCAAGTTCGCACATCACTGAGCAAAGTCGCAAAATCGTTTTCAGTGTCTGATGACGAATTTCCCCACGAATCATTATCACTCAATTCTGCAAGTGGTTCTAATTTACTATCGCTGTTCTCTAGCTGGTCTAACACCGCATTTGACCTAAAGGAACGCTTTTTGGACGCCATGGACATTTCTCAGTTTCAAGGTAGAAAGAACAGTAAAATTACTGGCAGGGCACAGGACAAAGCACTCAGGACAAAATGTATGTGAAATGGTTTGATACAGTAATGTTATACTATGTGATTTTAGTGTATTTAGTGAATGTCCCTTTTTGACATTTTTAAATTTCCTGCCAGTTCCGTCCCCGTACGTCCTGAAGGAAGACAGATGCTGGCATCGGCCGGAGGGCATTGCCAGGGACACTGCAGGGGGGACATCGCAGGAGCGCAGGACAAGGTAAATGCAGAAGGGATCCCAGAGCAACTCTGCAGGGTATTCCCGAGTGTAGCTCGAGGTTACCGCTTGTGGTGCTGAAACTTTACCCCAAGCTACACTCGGGAATACCGCCAGGGAGGTTAACAGGTGTGGCTCAGGTGGTCAATAATTACACACACAAAAACAAAGAAAGGACAAGGCATAGATAACTTGACCAATACGACCCCAGTCACATCAAAGCCGATTTTGAAATCGTGCGACTTACAGTGAAGTAGCACGGTTTCAAAATCGGGTGACCTGCCAATTTCAGTTGCAATTTGCAAGACATCTGACACATGTACTACTTTAGAAATTGGTGCGGCTCCGATATGACCGCTCTAATAGTGGACAATAGGGTACGACTTGGCATACGATTTGCAAGTTGCATGGCATACAAATCGCATGCCAAAATGTACCCGATGCATCCGGGGTGTAAAGCAGCCACTTTACTAGAACCAAGGTATCTTGTAACCAAACAGAAAAATTCCAAAAAAACAAAATTCATTTCTTAATTAAACTTCAACTAGTTGTACAAAATTACAATAATTAGATACTCTTCACCATAAAGTGGGGGTGGTAAAAGGTATCTAATTGCATAACTAGTTATCAAATTCATAGTTTTTTAGATTCTTTTGGTATTTTTCTGTTGGTTTACAAGCTACTTTGGCGGTTTATGCTTTAAAGTGTCTATGCCTTGTCTTGTCTTCTTTTTTTGTATGGGTATCTTTAACTACTAGAGAATAACAAATTATGAAAAGTTAAGTCCACTGATAGTTTGCCATATTTTCCCCAGTGATCATGTTCACAGCGTTTAGATGCATCCCAAAAAAATTAAATGAAAAGCTTTAAAAAAAAGTATACACTCAATTCCCAAAAGAAAGGTTTGTGATGGACCTTCAGTGGTGAAAACATGCATTCAGGAGGCAAGCTATTACCTATATGCCTTCTGTCAACTGCCTCAAAAAAGCAATCCACCATAGATTGCTTTTCAGAGGGGCAGTAAATTCTACCGCACATGTAAACAAGCCCTGTGTGTGATAAAAATTGTTCAACTATGTAGATTGGATTTTGGTCATTATCCATGGAGAAGCACTGTACCTTTGACTGTGTTCCCCCTGAAGTTTTGCTATTACTTTCACTAAGGAAAAATAAAGAGTCACTCCTATGCTGCCGTGATTGTGATTAAACAGCATAGGCCACAGACAGAGAGAGAACCCTGGAGACTATGAATGACAAAATAGAGAAAAAAAGCATATTCTTAATGTCTTCATTTTGTGAGACACTAAAGTTTTGCTAGTAAAACTGTTTATTTCAGCATATTCAGACTTTTGGACATTATTTCCTTTAATAGCACCATAAAAAGATCCTGTATATGTACTGATGAGGAAGGCAATAAGGAATGGCTGCAGAGAGTGTGAAGTTAACGGAACATTCTGGGTCTGTTTCATGGGAAGTGAGGATGGAGCAGTGATTGTCACTCATGTTTCTTTATCAGCAGACAGGCTCAGAGGAGCAGTGCTGAACTGTCCTATTTTAAGTTGTAGATGCTGATTAGGTGAAGGGGCTAGAAGTAATGTACTAGGCAGTAAACGGACACATGTCCATTTATACCTGCAGTTCCATAGAGGAGAGTGGATGTTCCGATCGGGTCCGCCTGAAAAACGGACCCGATCGGAATGTCCGAGTGAAAGAGCTCTTTATAATTCTACATCTAGCCAAAACCTCTCTCTAGCAAGCAACAGAAACATTAGTTTGGGTGCACTGATGTAGCCTGATCAATGAAGAGTGAGCGCAGGGTTTATGGGGAAAAATTATTAACACCCAGGCAGGCATCTGGAAGAAATTGTTGTTCCCCATCGGTATGAATAGTAAATGGGGTCAACTACCAACCTACTACATATCTATGGAGAAGAAGCATTGTCACCCTATGACAAGAAGCATCTTAGAAATATAGTAAACCTTCCCCTCTCCTCATCTTAATAAGGAGAAGATGTACGATAACCCATGGGAATAGTAATAACCGATAACGAGTGTAGCAAAGACAGAGGCATCTCAGTGGATTTGAATCAACTATTTTTATACTTGTGGAACAGATACAATAAAAAGAAAATGAACTTGTAGTCCTGGTTTTCCATTCTTGTGAAAATCATATTGACACTCAGTGAGAATTGCCCATTGACTATTATCTGTTGATCATTTTTTAAACATTTTCCTCTTACTTTTCTGTACAAGATCACAATAATCACAGGTAGTAGAAAATTGCTTGAAGGATGATGTGATGACCTCAAAGTATTGGCAACCTACTGAAGTAAAAAAGCAGTAGCAGCTTTCTTTATGGTTTTGAAAAATAAATTTGGAATGGATTCTCATCATTATTAAGCAGATGAACAGTAAAGCTTTCCTTTAACTCTTATATAGAGAAGAAATAAAGATGGAAAGAACCTTGGTCGTACTGTTTTAATTGTTGGCTGTAAATTGCGGAGGTATTTCCAGTGCCTCAATCGAGCATGGGCATTGTTTTTCATTCTCTGGAAGACATCTGCTCACCCATGGACAAGCTAAGTCCACTGAAAGTCATCCGCAGGTCTCTGATCTGCTGCAAAATCTAGAATATTTTAGTCGACAAATTCAGTAATTCCTACTGTTTTCTGCAACTTATATCTACTAAATTATCTGTAGCTTTCCATATAAAAGAAAAGATCATCTCTAATAAACAAAATTAGCCTATGTTTAGGTTGTTATATGAAACATTTTGGGCATACTGTATTCTCGTAACACAATTCTGATATCAACCACATTACTAATCATGCAAGACATTAAGCAATCTGCAAATGACTGGTTGTTGCATGTTTTAAGTATTTTCTTTATAGAAATCCTGATTCGTAATGTGCTGGTACTCTGAGAAGAAATAAGCAGCTTGGAAGTTACCTATCTGAATTTGAAGTCATACATACCGGAATTAGAAAGAGATGGGGGTTTACCTAAATAACCACAAGCTTTCACTATTGATGTCAGCTTTACATTTAAATATATAAATAAATATGCACTAGGGAGAAAAACCTTTCTTATGAAAGACAAGCAAGAGATGTACTTGATGACTAATGACTGCTACTGATTGTTGTAGCTTCTAAATACCTGCTGATTGTCCTCTTCAGTAACTTATTTCTACTCATATTCCCCTGCTTTCACACTTCTCCATTCCTGCGCGTTGTGTGATTGCATGCATGTTAACATGAGTTTGTTGTACATTTATCTGCAATGCGTTAAGGCAGCCTGTTCATTTTGAGTGGGCTACCAACGCACTTGAATGGACCAAAAAACAAACATGCACCATTTTTTTTTATGAATCACACCATAGCACACAATAATATGTTACCATGCATTGTGGTGTGGTCAGCAGTTGAAGCCTGATTATTTCTCTCATAAAATGCTTCTATTAAACTACAAATTCTATTTATCATCTTCTGGGCAGACTTAATGTACACTTATTATCTTACATAATCATATACGATAATATCTTTTTTTTTTCAAAGAGATAATGATTAAGACTGATTGCTTCCCGATTTATTACAGTTTACACTGCACCAGTGTTTGCAGAGTTGCCACAGTAAGACTAGGTTCCCACTAAAGCAGTACAAATTCCTTCAGTTTAGAAGTGCGATTTAAGGAGCACCTGCAGTGCGATTCAGCTGCAGTTCAGCTCAGATAGCAATATGTTTTTCCTGAAATTTTCATGCAGTTGCAAATTTGGATTAGTGCCCTAGGGCCCTCTCTCTCTCTCTCAACCAGCTTAGTAACATGCAGAAGACTTGGCAAAAACATGTTTGAATCTCATATGATGTGAACAGATAAGCATTTTTTACATTCAACTCTATGGACTCTCTCAGATCACACCATTCCAAAGACGCACATGACACCTTTTCAAAATGCACTGCGTGTGGACTGCATAGATGCGAACATCCTCAAAAGGAATCAATTTTATTTACCACATCATGCAAATCACTGCAGTCTAAAATGCATCCAAAACCACATCAATGTGAATCAGATGTAAGCATGATCATTATCCACTTTCCACCCATTCACAGTAGATTTACTTCGAGCAGGCGGCACACTCAGGCACCGCGATGTACATGTGACAAACTTCCAGGTCTCATGTGTACGCCCCCTGCTGACCTGTGCTGTGATTGGACACAGCACGTGTTTATCAGCAGGTTTCAGCTAATGATTTTAGCTGAAACCTGCTGATTGGCTGTGGCTAATCACAGCACGGAGTTCTGTGTTTCCAACATACAGAACTCTATACACTGAACAGTGATTTGCCTATTTCTTCTCCCTGAAAAGTAGGGGAAAAAGCAGCCAGATCTTTGAGTAAAATCAGCACATTACACCTGTTAGGCACACAGTGAGCCCCTTCACTGCCCCTTGAGGTTAACCACTTTACATATCAGTAAAGGAGTTACTCAATTAGGAGGTTTCCACCACTATTCACACATATTGGAAAAACTGAGGTAGCTCACTTTTTTGTATTATTTGGTTCAGCTGGTCTGGAAAAACACATCAGTATTTAACAGCAAGACTGGTAATATAAAAGTCTAATACATTACATGATTACACTTATCATAGCAGTGTGGTGGTACTTGAACACATATAGTTTTAAAGTAGCACAGTGCTGAATCATAAAAAAATGTCTTGGTCATGAAGAGGGTAAAATTTTGCGGAGGTCAAGCAAGAGCTAAATAAAGACTATACAATACCTTTGCAGAATTGAAAAAATCTTTGCAACTACATTTCTACAGAGGTATACAATGAAGTGCAGCTGAAGTGAAGTGTCTCAACTAGAGGCACAACAAGTGTGTTTAATTTGAAGCCATTTGGGCATCCTCTATGTGACTCATTTCTCTGCATGGACTGCAATGGGGTTTATTTACTAAAGATGGAGAGAGCAAAATCAGGCTCAGTTCTGCGAAGTTCCAATTCAGATAGCATTACTAAACTATACTAAACAATAAATCGTTAGGCAATACATTTATAAGGCAAAATAATTAACCTGTTTGTGATAAAAACATATGACACTAACTCATCAGGCATCAATTTTAATGATTAGTGTGTTTTACACAGTTAATAATAAAGCAAAGTGCAAAACATTAATAACTGTCCATTTTTTTCAGCGCTGGTATCTATTCTGTGTGCACAGGAATGTAGAGACACTGCAGGAATCTCCATTACATTTAAACTGAATCTCCAGCTAAAATACTTTTTAGTTATAATTAGAATGAGAAAAGGTTTGTCATTTTTTATAGATGCCCTGTAATTGCACAGAAAATAAATAGAAATCTCCCTAGTGGAGTCACAGAGAGCAGTCGAAGTCTATAACAGTGTCCTAGGGCCAGTTCACACTACCTACGCAGTACAACACTGGGTGATTTATTAAGACTTGAGCGTGCAAAACCTGGAGCAGCTCTGCATAGAAAGCAATTAGCTTACAGGTTTTATTGTCAAACTGAACATGCTGAAGTTAGAAGCTGATTGGCTACCATGCACAGATGCACCAGTTTTAGTAAATCAACCCCTGTGTTTTACTACTCAGGAAGTGCCTTGTACTTTCAAAGCACAGGGCATTGTTTAAAGTGGTTGTAAACGCAGAAGGTTTTTTACTTTAATGCGTTCTATGCATTTAGGTAAAAAACCTTCTGTGACCAGTTCCCCCTCAGGTCCCCCTTATACTTACCTGAACCCCATTACGATTCAGCTATGTGCGTGAGAGCAGCAGTTCACTTGGCTCTCTCTCTCCTCACTGGAGAGGCAGCAGCAGGAGCTGTAGTAGGTCACATGCTTTCATATCCAGAAGCAGTTAGCAATTTACAGCTGCTGCAATACAGGAAAGAGTGGCACAGAAATGCTGTGAAGATGTGTGTTACAAAGTCAATGATGACTTAGCTTCACAAATACTAGGTAAAGCTATGATCACATTTAAAGTATATCTATGGCCAAAGTTTAAATCGTATATTCCCTTCCACAATGGATTTCTAATATTTTTAGCCTGCTCCTATTAATCTGAACAATCTTGAAATCTGTAAACTTTGTGAAGATCCCCACACATTTGCTTTCTTGAATTTTGTGACACATATTCACTATGTCCTGTGCGTAGACACTGCTGTGTAACACATATCACAGAGCCTGTCCTCTGAACTACAGAGGTATTGAGAGGAGGGGTTTCAGGAGGCGGAATCAACACAGGAATCACTGCTTGTGGGCAGAAAGATACCATAGGATATGTAGTCCTTAGAAATTGAAATAAAAGTAAATAAAAGGAATGAGCAGAAGTTGCAATCCTTGAGGAGAAATGGCAAAGCATGCAGGGAATCCAGGAAGTTGTGGAAAGAGATGGCCAGCAGACAGGCAGAACTCACAACATGACAGGAGATTTTCCAAGCAAGCTTACATAGAATTGTCAAAATAATATTGTTCTTATTGTTATTAGTGATAACAATACTGACGTTCTAAAATAAAGTGTATGCCGTGAGTATAGATTTCCAATTGCTTGTCAGAGACCAATGCAGTGATATCTGAGTAGGAAACTATCTGGATTCCACAATTCAAAGATATTAATTTTCAAAGCTGTTAACCCTATAAAGGTGTGTGGGAATTTCTCAATACCCAAGTTAGTGCAATGTAAGGACTACATTCCTGAAGATAGAAATCTTTGCATCGGAGGCACAATAATAAGAGCACTTCAGATCATTTCTCTCTTCCCTACAGAATAGAGGCATCCATTGTGCAATAGGCTGATTCATTACAACAGCATAAAAGAAACAGCACATAAGTGTAGTTGTTATCAATACCCAACTATGAGCGTGAGACCCAAAAAACAGATTGTATTCTTCTAATAACTTTGGGGTTGATTTACTCAAACTGGAGAGTGCAACATTTGGTTCAGCTCTGCTTAGAAACCAATCAACTTCCAGGTTTTATTGCCAAAGCTTAATTGCATAAGCTGAAATTAGAAGCTGATTGGCTACCATGCATAGCTGCACCAGATTCTGAGTGCTCCAGTTTTAGTATATCTTCCGCTTTGTGTCTCCATGGGTTCAATGATATTTTCCAAAAACACCCTCCCAATATAATGTTATGTTTTCAAGATGCGTTTATCAATCTTTATTATAAATATGCAAACTATAGCTATTATTTGTTAAAGTGGTATTAAACCCCCCAAAATAATAGAATATATTGCAGTTTACCAAATGTCAGATATTTTGGCTGCATTTGTTTTCTTTTTGTAGGAGTTTTTTCTTTTACTTTCACCTGTTAATCTGGCAAGTAAGTCTATTGTTTTGGAGCCTCCTTTTACAGATCAAGTTGTATGGGAAAAGTGCCGGTTAGAGATTTGAAACAAGCTAATTAACAATGATGAAGTGCATACAATGGTCAGCCTTTTTATATAAATCCTTTATCCCAAAATGGCAAAAAAAACTGTTATTACAACTTTTTACAGCTACCACTGTAAGGCTTCTGGCTGTGCCGCTATGCTTTCTGGGCTCCACTATTCCACCTGTGGGCTTGGGATCCGCATGGTTGGCCATCACTATGTGGGTGGGAGGTAGACCAGCAAACATCCATTCCCTAAAAATAAAATAAACCTGTAATGATGTGTAAAATGTCACTTACAGTTTTAGGTGTTAATTCTGGTTTCAGTTTGTTTGTTTACAAGCCATCACCGGCTTGGAAGGAATCTAGTCAAACCGATCTGGAATCGAATAGCACGCTCAGCTCTCAGTCTGCTCTATACAGAAAGCGGTGACTTTCAGTCAGGCATCTGGGAGGATCCCAACATTATTGTCGGGATCCTTCCATAGCCTTGAGCAGTTCTGTGACATCAGCCGACAGTGGGATTTAGCTTACTCCTATGACCCACAAGTCACCCCACCCAAAAAAAATTTTTGACCATACTTCTCTTTTAAAGATTAGTAAGCTATAATGTTTTTGGAATTAATAGTGCTTTAAGTAATATTTAAGAATCTCAGGACCTAAAGTTTAACATGTAAGGCTGCAGTAAGACAACTAATGCAAGACATCCTTTAACAGAGAGAGGGATTTGTTAGGGTAACCACAATATAAATTGGTGACTATGACTTATTTACCAAGTTATATTTTTGGTTTCATCCTGTGCTCTGTTATGAAATCGGAAGAATTTGGAACTTGTCTGCTACATTTCTGTAACCATATGCACAGAAATTTTGGTCAGGTGTGTAAGAATGTTTCTGTCTCAAGACAGAATCAAAGCTGCCATTACTTACTCTCTCCTGCAGCGCGTTGACTTCTGCTAGCACCTCTGCTGGCACTGACATCTTTGCCCAATCTTATTCTGGGTTTGACATCTTCAGCCATCTTGACTGGCTAGGCCTGGATGATGTAACTCCTGCATATGCTGACAATGTACTCTGTACATTCAAAAGAAGCTTGTGAGCACGAAGGTAACCTTTGCTCCGAAGATCACAGTTCTTTGTCTCTGGAATTATGCTGATTTAACAGCTTTAATACTTTCTAAAACACTGGCCTGAAACATGTCTGCAGATCAGGATTATGACTTCACTCTGATGCTCCCAATCTACTTGTTCCAGGTCAGTGAGTCGGAGGGCCCATTCATATTCAAGTGTTCCACTGTGGTGCGTTAACAAGCGTTATGGCAAGCGTTAACTGCATTGTATTAAATCAGCCTAGCCATTATGAATGGGCTGCCAATGTACCACAATAAATGAAAAAAACATACATGACTTTTTCTAAAAAACACAGTGCACCACAATGCTCTGCATATGTGTTGTGGTTTACCGTGGTGCTTTGTACTCTACTGTACAGTGTGTGGAGATGTAATTCACAATCAGTGGCACTCACTCAAAGTAGGTATGATGTAATGGTTCATGGTTTTAACACTCATCACAATGCACAAGTGTGAAAGGATTCTAAAAGTTTTAAATCCAGAGACAGCCAGGTAACTGGCATTACTAGAAAGAGGTCAGCAAAGCTCAGTACAGCTGTCCTTTAAACAGATGCAGATAGATCTGTCACAAGAAAATCAAAGAGATCTCCATTTCATATGTATTTTTAACAGAGCAGTTCAGTTCACATGTGCGGGGCTACAAACGTGCGGACTGACAACTCATGGGACCCCCGGGCAATAGGGGATCATGGGTCCCCTGTGTCCTTGCCCAAACTCAAAAAAGCCTATGAAAAAGGTACCAGGGGCATCTCATGGGGCCCCCTACTGACCCCAGGCCCTCGGGCAGTGCCCGAGTTTCCAAATGGTAGGTCCGCCCCTGGCTACAAATACAGATTAAGAAAAACTCCAGCATGAGCACATTTTTCTTCACTCACACAAATTCTATTTAGGTAAGTAGTATAGAGTCTTTGGAAGCCATCACAAACACTTTTTCAATCTTATCTAGTGTGAACAATCAAGTGTTTTCCGCAGCGTTTTTGTAGAAACGCAGTACAGTCCATTTAACGTAATTTCCTATGGGACATGTTCACATCATGTTTTCACCCGGTGCGTTTTTTGGAAAGGGTCAGGAACGCAAAAAGTTGCATTTTTGGTTCTATAGACTTCAATGGAAACACTGCAAAAAGGCATGTAGTGCGTTTTTGCCATGTTTTTGATGCATTTTAAATCTGCCTAGCAACTAGAAAAATTAAAAAAATAAAAGAAGCAAAAATGCAGCAAAAACATGTAACAAATGCAGGTGCAAAAACGCAAAGCAAAACGCAATGCAGAAACGGCTCCACAAACTGTGTGAACCTTGGGTTAGACTAGTTGTCACATTTTGTGCAACTCTAGCTCCTACCACTAGAGGGATTAATGCACAGAACATTGTCATTGAATGACAACCTGCTCTGCACACATTATCATGACACATCTTGTTTTGTGGCATTCTTGGTAAATGTCTGCTCAGTGACTCTGAAGCGAGCTTGTTCCTCCCTATATTCCACGCACACATTTTCCATAATATTGCTCAACCTTGGACACTAATCTAAAATTCACGCTGACTAGGCGTACATGGCAAAATCTGCTCAGGACATGTAACCTTAGGAATTCATCAGCTGCTGCCTCTTAATTTTAAAGTCTGGTCAACGAAAAGTATCAGGTCAGTGAAAAGGATAAGGTAGGGCACTTTGAAATGTTACAGATGCCCTCTGAACAATACCCCTGGCTAGCTGTATAGAACCCACTTTACGACTATATCCATAAATATTTTGGCAGGCAATTTGCTGCAAGTGCTGCTACTGAGCCACAAAGATCATTATGTTACTCTATATATGCATTACTGGGCAAGCTGGTCATAGAATTTCTAAGCCAAATTTATCCAGCTGGTCATGGATTTTTTGCCAGATAACACAGTATATAAAGCAGGGAAGCTAATTATCATCTGCCTCCAAAAATCTCAGCTGATTCCTTACTTTTTGTGATTCTAAGCCTGCTTCCATCGTCAGCGACGCTGTGCATCTCAAGCTATAGTAGTAATCACTACCTGTAGGTAGAAAATATTTTTTTTTAAACTGAAAATGTAATGGTTTTTGTGTCATTTTTATTTGACCTGCTTTCATTTACATTTATACATTTTTAACGCGTTCTTTAAAATTTTAATTTTTCAATATTTCATTCACAAATAAACAGTTAAAACAAGGCAAATTTTCAGAGCGTGATATGGGTTAGCTAAAGAGAAGGCTTAGCAGGTGCTGCCTCCCTTAGGGCTCCATGTGTCTGACTGAAACTTCAGACAGTCTTCCAATAAGGCTGCATTCACACCTGAGCGTTTTGTAGCGCGAAGCTTGAAGCTCCAAAACGCTCGGGGGGGGGGGGGGAAATCAATATTTCTCTATGGAGATGGTTCACATCTCCACCCCAAGTCGCCTGAAGCAAAAAGCCTGAAGCTCAAAAAAGTTTTGGAGCTACTTTTTGAGCTGAAATTGGGCAGATTTGCTTGTTTTTGGCAAGTTTACCTGGCAATAAATGATGCAATAGATGATATTGGGCACAATTCACTAAGCGGTATCTTACCGCATCCGAGTATGCGGTAGGATACCGCATAGCATTTTTAAAAAAAAGTTTGAATTCACTAAAAAACACTACTAAAATACTGCTTTATTATTATTATATTATTTATATTTTATCAAGTCATGCAGTATTTTAGTAGTGAAAACCATGCTTTAATGTTTCAGCTATCAGCGGGGTGCCCCACTGACAGCTGAATGTAAAAAAGAATTGCTGGCAATTAAAAAATCATTAAAAAAAACTGTGTGGTCCCCCCGTCTATCCATACCAAGCCCTTTGGGTCTGGTATGGATTTTGAAGGGAACCCCCACCCCCCCCCAAAAAAAAAAAGATGTTGTGGGGTCCCCCTCAAAATCCATACCAGACCCTTATCCGAGCATGCAGCCCGGCAGTTCAGGAAAGGGGGGGGATGTGTGAGCACCTTGGGGACAACAGCCTCTTTCCCGCAACCCTGGGCTGTGCTTGTGGGGGTCTGCGGGCGGGGGGCTTATCGGAATTTGGAAGCCCCCCTTTACATAATTAAGAAATGTCAAGCCAACAGAGCAGTCAAACGGCGGGAGCCAATGTAGGGAGCGGAGACTTTTTTTTTTTCTGTTTTCGGGTTGTGGCAGGATCATGATTGATGTTGGATCTACTTCAGAGGACATTCTTTTATTTTCCTTCTTTTAATAAAGAACTTATCAAAGACTGTCTTCTGTCTTTTTTCACACTACAGGTTTTTTTTGTGAATGGGTAGCGGTACCATGTACCCCATACTCATTCACATAGGACCATGTGCCCCATACTCATTCACATGGGGGGCGAGATCTGGGGGCCCCCTTTCTAAAGGGGGCTTCCAGATTCCGATAAGCCCCCTGCCCGCAAACCCCCACAACCACAGTCCAGGGTTGTGGGGAAGAGGCCCTTGTCCCCATCAACATGGGGACAAGGTGCTGTGGGGGGGGGAGCCCCGCTGCCCCAAATCACTCCCCCATGTTGAGGTCATGTGGCCTGGTATTGTTAGGGGGGGCGCTCGCTTGTCTCCCCCCTTTCCTGACCTGCCAGACTGCATGCTTGGATAAGGGTCTGGTATGTATTCTGGGGGGGACCCCACGCCATTTTTTTTTTAAATTCCCCTCAAAATCCTAACCAGACCCATAGGGCTTGGTATAGATGGGGGGGACCCCACGTCATTTTTTGTATTATTTTGTAATTTCCGCTTTTCTTTTTTTTCATTCAGCTGTCAGTGGGAAACCCCGCTGACAGATGATTACTCATAGGTCTTTATAAGGAGAATGCAAATATATTAATATGCAATAAATAAAATGAAAGCATATTTAGAACATGTTTTTAGTCCTAAACATATTAAATAAAGAAGTTATGTATGAAGCACTATACATTCCCTTTAAGAAATTTTCCAGGCAACAAAAATACCTATGCTATATCCAAAGTTTCATTTTGTGTTACTTGAGGACAAGAGCACATGTTTTTCTTCCTTACCTACTGGCCAACTCAGTATAATGCATTGCTTAGCCTTGCTATAAAAAAATCTCAGTTATTTAGCATGAAAGACGATGTAACATACATCTGGTTCTGGTTTAAAGTTATATTTTTTTTCTAAGCTGCTCCAAGGCTCTAATGAGTGACTGTGGAGGCAGAAAAACAGTCAGGAGCTTCACGTTTAGGTTCTATTATCCAAACTAAATCTGACCTTAGTTTTATACTAAATGGTGCGAAAATATATAGAGTTTATGAATCATCAAATAAATATAATAATTAAATAATTAATTTTTTTAATAATTAAAATAATTAAAAAAATAATAATTAGCAGACACTTTAAATGCAAATTAAACTTGTATTATATAGATGCAAAGAAAATCTTGGATGCCAGTCCCACTTTAAATCCTAGCATGGTACATGTAATCCAACTGCAAGTATATTATTTACCACATAACACTTAAAGGATAAGTCTATTCTACACAAGGGCTTCCATCACAGATGGATAAGTGATCTAGCTTATCATAAGCAGCACACGGAGTACAGTTCAATTAATGATACCTAGTGCTTGTAAAAGTATTCCCACTCAGTCTTAAAAATGTTCCGCATTAAAATCAGTAACTATATATCACACTCAGATTAAAAAAAAATAAAAAAAAATCTACAGGAAACCATTTATATACAGTTGTGTTCAAAATAATAGCAGTCAGACATCACTAACCTGATCAATCACTGTTTTTGGTAGAAATTATATTTCTACATGGCAAATAATTTACTAGCAGGTGTAGTAGAGTAATAGAAATCCAACAGACCCAACAGTCATGACATGCAGGCTGCTGATTCTGTGTAATTGAATTACTAATTGAAAGGGGCATGTTCAAAATAATAGCAGTGTGGAGTTCTATTAGTGAGGTCATTCATTCTTTGAAAAACAGGTGGCAATTATTGCTCCTATTTAAGGAAGGAAGGCAGCAAATGTTGTACATGCTGGTTACAGTGCATTTCTCTCTGAAATTCTGAAGAAAATGGGTCGTTCCAGACATTGTTTAGAAGAACAGCGTACCTTGATAAAAAATTTGATTGGAGAGGGGAAAACATTTAAAGAAGTGCAGAAAATGATAGGCTGCTCAGCTAAAATGATCGCAAATGCTTTAAAATGGCAACCAAAACCTGAAAGACATGGAAGAAAGTGAAAACTACCATTCGAATGGATAGAAGAATAGCCAAAATGGCAAGGACTCAGCCAACAATCAGCTCCAGGAAGATCAAAGAAGGTCTAAAGTTACCTGTGAGTACTGTTACAATTAGAAGACGCCTATGTGAAGCCAAGCTATCTGCAAGAAGCCCCCGCAAAGTCCCACTGTTGAAAAAAAGACATGTGCTGAAGATGTTACAATTTGCCAAAGAGCACATTGACTGGCCTAAAGAGAAATGGTGCAACATTTTGTGGACTGATGAAAGTAAGATTGTTCTTTTTGGGTCTAGTGGCCGGAGACAGTTTGTCAGACGACCCCCAAACACTGAATTCAAGCCACAGTACACTGTGAAGACAGTGAAGCATGGTTGCGCAAGCATGATGATATGGGGATGTTTCTCATACTACGGCGTTGGGCCTATTTATCGCATACCAGGGATCATGGATCAGTTTGAATACATCATAATACTTGAAGAGGTCATGCTGCCTTATGCTGAAGAGGAAATGCCCTTGAAATGGGTGTTCCAACAAGACAATGACCCCAAACACACCAGTAAACGTGCAGCATCTTGGTTCCAGACCAACAAGATTGACGTTATGGAGTGGCCAGCCCAATCCCCGGATCTTAATCCAATACAAAACTTGTGGGGTGACATCAAAAATGCAGTTTCTGACGCAAAACCGAGAAAGAGAGAAGAACTGTGGAATGTAGTCCAATCATCCTGGGCTGGAATACCTGTTCACAGGTGCCAGAAGTTGGTTGACTCCATGCAACACAGATGTACAGCAGTTCTCAGAAACAGTGCTTATACAACTAAATATTCATTAAGTGATTCAAAGGAAAGCAAAATCTTCAAACATTTTTCAGTTTATATAGTGAATGTTTGAGTTTGTAAAGAAGAATACAAACACTGCTATTTTTTTGAACAGTCTAATATTCACTTTTCTTCAGTTTTTTTTAGAGGAACAACACAAACTTGATATATTTTTCTTCATGTTTTGATTTAGAATAGAATGTGTAGTGTTCCCAATGCATTTGTGTGTATGGAAATAAAAGCTATTAGAAGGATTTTGAGCTTTATTCACTTTTTTCAACACACTGCTATTATTTTGACAACTGTACAGGTGTGCTCAAAAGTTTACATACTCTGGCAAAAATCGTGAAATTATGGCACTAATATTTCTCACACATAGATCTTTCTTTTGGTGATATTTAATCGCTGCTGGGCGCTTTACTTTTTACGCTACAAAAAATTGCAAAAAATGTTTTAAAAAATTTTTTCTTTGTATTATAAAATTTTTCAAACAGGTAATTTTTCTTCTTCACTGATGTGCGTTTATGAGGCAGCACTGATAGGCGGCACTGATAGGCAGCACTGATGGGCAGCACTATTAGGCAGCACTAATGAGGTGTCACGGATAGGCGGCACTGATTTTGGGTACTGATAGACAGCACTGAGGTGGCACTGACTGGCATCACTGCTGGGCACTGACTGGCGGCACTGCTAGGCATTGACTGGCGCAACCGCTGGGCACTGACTGGTGGCACTGACTGGCAGCACTGCATTGATGGGCACAGGTGGGTGGCACTGGTGGGCACAGGTGGACGGCACTGGTGGGCACAGGTAGGTTGCACTTCTTGGCACAGGTAGGTGGCACTGCTGGGTGGCACTGCTGGGCACAGGTGGATGCACTGCTGGGCACAGTTGGGAGGAACTGGTGGGTGGCACTGCTGGGCGCCGATCATCAGGGCACTGATCATCAGGGCCCTGATGATCGGTGCCGATCCCTGTTCTGACAACTGCTGGTTCTCAGCAGTACTGTCCTCGCGCGCTGACAGCATGAGGAAAGTGCAGCCGAGAACCGGCAATTGCATTTCCCGGTGATCAGTGTGTCATTGGACACGGCTGATCACATGGTAAAAGGCCGTTGTGATTGGCCTTTTACCACATCACGTGATCAGCTGTGTCCGTAGGACACAGCGATCACAGAGATCGCCGGGTTCGCACCCCTGGGGGCATGCAGGAGAGCGCGTTCTGGGAGGACGTCATATGACACCCTTCCAGAACTGGCCGGCCGCAGTGTAGCTGTCATTTGGCTATCTGCAGTTGGCAAGTAGTTAAATCATAATGATAACAGAAATCACCCAAATGACCATGTTAAAAGTTTACATACCCTGGAATGTTTTGCCTTGGTACAGACACACAAGGTGACTCACACGTTAAAATGGCAATTCAAGGTTAGTTTACCACATTTGTGGCTTTTTAAATTGAATTTGTAAAGATGAAAACGTATATAAAAAGGTATCCAGAGCCTTGAATATGCCAGTCAGTACTTTTCAATCACTTATTAGGAAGTGGAAAATTCAGGGATCTCTTGATACCAAGCCAAAGTCAGGTAGACCAAGAAAGATTGCAGCCACAACTGCCAAAAAGAAAAACCCACAAGTAACCTCAGGAGACATACAGGCTGTATACAGGCTGCTTTGGAAAAAGATGGTGTGGCTGTTTCAAGAAGCACAATACAATGATATTTGAACAAAAATGAGATGCATGGTCAAGTTGCCAGAAACAAGTCTTTACTGCAACAATGCCACAAGAAAGTTACAATATACCAACACCTTGACATGCCTCACAGCTTCTGGCACATGGCAATCCGGAGTGACAAGACCAAAATAGAGCTTTATGGTCACAACCATAAGTGCTACGTTTGGAGAGGGGTCAACAAGGGCTATAGCGATAAGAACGCCATCTCCACTGTGAAGCATGGTGGTGGCTCACTGCTGTTTTGGGAATGCATGAGCTTTAAAGGCGAATCTTGTGAAAATTGATGACAAGATGAATGCAACGTGTTCAGAAAATGGCATTCTTCTGTATGAAAGCTGCACATGGAACACTCTTGGACTTTCCAACATGACAATGACCCTAAGCACAAGGCGAAGTTGACCCTCCAGTGGTTATAGCAGAAAAGTTTTTTAGTGGCCATCACACCTTGCCTGGCCTCCCAACTTTAATACCACTGAGCCACTCTGGGGAGATTACAAATGTGCTATTCAAGATGACTAAAGACTTTGCAGGCTCTGGAAGGATCCAAACAATATTGTTGAGATCCACCCGGCTGCCTGAATGACAGCTGGCTTCGCCTCTCAGAGTGTGGCTGACAGCCAAAGCCAGCCGCTCCTCCCGCTCCCCATTCCAGTGCTCCAGTGAACTCCTCTCTACTTAGAGCAGACCAAAATCTAAGCAATCAGCAGTCATGTGTTCACTCAGTTCTCAGGTTTAAAGCTGATGTGGGACAGCTGCTGCATAGCACTGATGCTGCAGCATAGAGGTGAATATGTGTGTGCTTTTTTGGAAACCCATACTTCTCCTTTATAGTGAAGAGTGACAATAAAAGATCAGAGAAAACAAAAGTCCAAGGAGAATTAATTTATTGATGGAAGCACACAAGTCGTCAACATGTTTCGGGAGTAAAAATGCTTCCCCTTATTCAGGCATGATGCAAAGTATGTGCTGAATCAAAGCAATAAGGAGCTGAACATGTTGTCAAAAAGCTCAGCTCAGGAGTGCTTTGTGTTCCAATTCAGTGTTCCTGCCACAAGCATGTTAGCAAACCATTTGTACTGTATATGAATGGTGTGAGTCTAAGCTGTATACACCGAATGCTATTCATAAGGTCTGACAACACAGTACCACCCCAGCATCCTCATGATGTGGCCATGAATACAGTGACTTTAGGCACAGGGTTCAAACCACCAGGGATACAAGGAGTCTACACTTCTTTTTGTGAATAGGAAATAATCTAAATGGATATACTGTATGTAAACTGTAGTGCAATAAGTCAGCACCATAAAAACAACTAAACTCTGAAAGCCATAAATGAATAAAAGCTGGCCATTGTAAGCACCCGTGTCAATGGTTTGTCTCACGTTTTCAACCCTCTGACTGCTCTGTTTGCTGGACAGCTTGCTCTGAAAAAGTTGAAAAATAATAAACTCACTGGCCGAATCACCAAGTAAAAGCAAAGAGCCTAAAAAAAAAAAACTAACGCAACCACCACATTTAAACTTCCATTAACCTATCAGTGTTTTTCTTAACTTAATACACTGAGCACAATAACATAATAATTTGCCAGTAAACTATTTGTTAAAGTGTAACTAAGGGCAATTTTGTTTTTTAGTTTTTGTTTAGTGGAGAGGGATATTTGTCCTTTTTACTGTTATCATTGAAAGTGAAAGAAAATCCCAAATTTTGGGTTGACACCAGAACAGTAATAGAGGGGAAATATTCCAATGGAGACACCACTTCTGGTGACCCCGAGATTCCCTCACTTTGGAGGGATTTCCTCCCACTTCCTGTTTTGGGTATGGGACAGGAAGTAAAGGGAAATCTACTCTATGGCATACAGATGGCAAAAAAAAAAACCTTACAAGGGGTTAGAACCCTCCCGTACTCTATCAAAATGGAAAAAAAAAAAAAGTTTTGCCTTTAGTTACCCAAGCTTTTGCAGATTACAACTTTTAATGCTGCTGGCTCCTGATCTTTCAGCACCGTTTCCCTGATTCAACAGGAAGGAGTGAACAATGGATAGTACAGTCTCCAGACAATTATCTTTGAGAATGCAGTAGGAGGGAGGAGCAGGGGAGCGCCTTGCCATCCTAGGCTACAAGGCTGTGTTCTTCTATTGATGCACACAGTGTAGTGAGACAAAACTCTAATCCTTGCATGCAAGGGTGGCTTCATAGGATGATGCAAGAACAAGGAACCACTCTGAATCAGGAAACTTGAGGCAGCAGCCATGGCAACCATTTAAACAGTAATATATGCAAGGATTAAAAGATAAAGAGGTTGCATACTCAGTAAGTTGTTAAATCAGCTACTGAAAGTAATTACAAAACTGAGGGTTTACCATCACTTTAAGGATTGGTAAGCTGCAATATAATACATTCTTATATTTGGGTTTAGTACTGCTTTAACCAAATCTGCACATGCTGTTCTCCTATAATGACTAAAGAAAAGGGTGAAGGCTGTAAAAACTGTTTGCCATACAGGGTTAGATGGTGTAACCTAGGAATTCTGTAGATCAGATGCACCCTACTGATATAGAGGTTAGCTTAAACTACACTTCTCCTTTAAAAGATTCCTGCAAGTGTTGCATTGTCAAATAGATATCCAGCTTTGTTGTATAAGAAGCCCTGTGTCTTTTGCTACTACATAGCCTACCAGATGCATGCAGAGGCATGAAGCACAACAATATACAAAGTACAAGGTGCTAGATATTCTCTTTTTTAAACTATAATTGACCTGGAACTTATTTCTACCTGCAGAGATTTATGTTGTTCCTATGAAAGCCCTAATTTTGACATTTTTATTGGCATGAAAGAATAACAGTATGTTACCTGCTGATATAGGCAATGTAGACTTCAGCACAAACAACAGCCTAGCTGGCTGCTGGCACAGGTCTACATAGACAATGATTGTTTTTGCCCTGTGCTTGTGCTTTATTTCCATTTATGAATAACCAGTACACATACAAGAAATGTAAATGTTATGATGCACAACAAACATATTGCTGTACGAGTGGGGGGAAGGAGCATTTTATGCTGTTCAAATCCAAAACTAAAAAAGAAAAAAAAAAGAAGTTTTGACTTTAGTTATACTTTAGGCCTCATGTGCAGTAGACGTTTTTTGCAGCCGCTTCTAGGGGCATCAGGGTGTTTTTTTCCACCTCTAAACTCCCCTGCATGTTAGCCTATATGTTCATACACATATAGGTTTTTAGCAGCGTTTAGTGGCAGTAAAAAAAATCCCGCTGCCAATGCATCAAGTTTTGGCAGAAAAACCGCTTGACGTAGCTAAAGGTGTCTAAATGCTGGGCGCATTTAGCACTTGTGGGTTTATTCATTTTAATAGCCAGAATTAATGATTATTCTGGCCAATTAAATTAATTAACGCCCAAGCTCTTGACACCTGTAAATGCACCTAAAAGCTTGCACACTTTTTTTCTGCCAAAACATTGCTGCCAAGAGGGAAGACTTCTAGCTGAGTTTGCAAAATGTCCTGTATGCATGAGGCATTATGGTTAGGGTTACCACAGACAAATGTATTAAGGTCAGCCTAGGAGCTACTTTACATTTAGGGATCAGGGCATGTAAGGCATTGTTTATTTTTTCACGCTGGTGCCAAAAATTCATAGGCACCAAAATCTAATGTACTGAACAAAGAAAAAGAAAGAAGCTACATCTGACCTAACAAGATAGAGTTCACATTGAGCAAAGTACATACTGCATACTAGATTACGAGGAGGAAGCAGGGCACATCAATAGGGGTACTAGCAGGCACAAAGATGCAGGGCAGAGAAACTGGTGTAATGGAGAGTGATGTGTCAGGGCAAAAGGATTATAACAAGAAAATTATCCAAGCCAGGTAGTAAACGATCAAGGAATGCCCAGTGATGGCGAAACCTGAGGTACAAGATGAACACTGGATGATGGGGAATCACAAAAGCTTCCAGCATTATCCACCAAGGCACACACAGCATAAGGTATATATAGGATCAACATACATATATACAAGGGTTCTTCTAAAAGTTTCCGCACTTTTAGAATTTATTATATATACACTATATTGCCAAAAGTATTGGGACACCCCTCCAAATCATTGGATTCAAGTGTTCCAATCACCTCCATGGCCACAAGTGTATAAAATCAAGCACCTAGGCATGTAGACTGCTTCTACAAACATTTGTGAATGAATGGGTCGCTCTCAGAAGCTCAGTGAATTCAAGCATGGTACAATGATAGGTTGTCACCTGTGTAATAAGTCAATCCATCAAATTTCCTTGATAGGTGATAGAACACCTTTGGGATGAATTAGAGTGGAGACTGTCCATAAGAGGTCCATAAAGACATGGATGAGCACGTTTGGGGTGGAGAAACTTGACTGACCTCAACCTAATAGAACACCCTTGGGATGAATTAGAGCGGAGACTGTGGAGCCAGGCCTTCACGTCCGACATCAGTGCCTGACCTCACAAATGCGCTTCTGGAATGGTCAAACATTCTCATAGACACACACCTAAACCCTGTAGACTTCCCAGAAGAGTTGAAGCTGTTATAGCTGCAAAGGGCGGGCCAACTCAATATTGAACCCTACAGACTAAGACTGGGATGCCATTAAAGTTCATGTGTTTATACAGGCAGGTATCCCAATACTCTTGGCAATATAGTGTATAGAAAAGCGCAGAAACTTTTATATATATATATACAGTCATGGCCGAAATTGTTGGCACCCTTGATATTTCTCCAGGAAATCATGTATTTCTCACGAAACGTATTGCATTAACACATGTTTTGCTATACACATGTTTATTCCCTTTGTGTGTATTGGGACAAAACAAAAAAAGGGAGGAAAGAAAGCAAATTCGACATAATGTCACACAAACCTCCAAAAATGGGCTGGACAAAAGTATTGGCACCCTTTCACAACTGCGGATAAATAAGAATGTTACAAGCATGTGATGCTCCTGTAAACTCACCTGGGGCAAGTAACAGGTGTGGGCAATATAGAAATCACACCTGAAAGCAGATAAAAAGGAGAGACGTTCACTTAACCTTTGCATTGTGTGTCTGTCTGTGCCACACTAAGCATGGACAACAGAAAGAGGAGACGAGAACTGTCTGAGGACCTGAGAACCAAAATTGTGGCAAAATATCAACAATCTCAAGGTTACAAGTCCATCTCCAGAGAACTAGATTTGCCTTTGTCCACAGTGCGCAACATTATCAAGAAGTTTGCAACCCATGGCACTGTAGCTAATCTCCCTGGTCGTGGACGGATGAGGAAAATTGATGAAAGATTGCAACGCAGAATAGTCCGGATGGTGGATAAGCAGCCCCAAACATGTTCCAAAGACATTCAAGCTGTCCTGCAGGCTCAGGGAGCATCAGTGTCAGCGCGAACTATCCGTCGACATTTAAATGAAATGAAACGCTATGGCAGGAGACCCAGGAGGACCCCACTGCTGACACAGAGACATAAAAAAGCAAGACTACAGTTTGCCAAAATGTACTTGAGTAAGCCAAAAGCCTTCTGGGAAAACGTCTTGTGGACAGATGAGACCAAGATAGAGCTTTTCGGTAAAGCACATCATTCTACTGTTTACCGAAAACGGAATGAGGCCTACAAAGAACAAAACACAGTACCTACGGTAAAATATGGTGGAGGTTCAATGATGTTTTGGGGTTGTTTTGCTGCCTCTGGCACTGGGTGCCTTGACTGTGTGCAAGGCATCATGAAATCTGAGGATTACCAAAGGATTTTGGGTCGCACTGTAGGGCCCAGTGTCAGAAAGCTGGGTTTGCGTCCAAGATCCTGGGTCTTCCAGCAGGACAATGACCCCAAACATACGTCAAAAAGCACTCAGAAATGGATGGCAAAGAAGCGCTGGAGAGTTCTGAAGTGGCCAGCAATGAGCCCAGATCTAAATCCCATTGAACACCTGTGGAGAGATCTTAAAATTGCTGTTGGGAAAAGGTGTCCTTCCAATAAGAGAGACCTGGAGCTGTTTGCAAAGGAAGAGTGGTCCAAAATTCCGGGTGAGAGGTGTCAGAAGCTTATTGATGGTTATAGGAAGCGACTGATTTCAGTTATGTTTTCCAAAGGGTGTGCAACCAAATATTAAGTTAAGGGTGCCAATACTTTTGTCCAGCCCATTTTTGGGGTTTTGTGTGACATTATGTCATATTTGCTTTTCTGCCTCTGTTTTATATTTGTTCCAATACATACAAAGGGAATAAACATGTGTATAGCAAAACATGTGTTAATGCAATACCTTTTTTGTGTGAAATACTTGATTTTCAGGAAAAATATCAAGGGTGCCAACAATTTCGGCCATGACTGTATATATATATATATATACCGTATTTGCCGGCGTATAAGACGACTGGGCGTATAAGACGACCCCCCTACTTTTCCTGCTAAAATGTAGTGTTTGGGCTATACTCGCCGTATAAGACTACCCCTCTTCCAATGCACACCAGTGGGAGGAATAGTGCCCCATCATTGATGTCAGTGGGAGGAATAGTGCCCCATCATTGGCGTTAGTGGCAGGAATAGTGCCCCATCATTGGCATTAGTGGCAGGAATAGTGCCCTATCATTAGTATCAGTGGAGGAATAGTGCTCCATCATTGGTGTCAGTGGGAGGAACAGTGCCCCATCATTGGTGTCAGTGGGAGGAATAGTGCCCCATCATTGGTATCAGTGGGGGGAATAGGTGCCCCATCATTGGTATCAGTGGCAGGAATGGTGCCCCATCATTGGTATCAGTGGCAGGAATAGTGCCCCATCATTGGTGTCAGTGGGAGGAATAGTGCCCCATCATTGATGTCAGTGGGAGGAATGGTGTCCCATCATTGGTGTCAGTGAGGGGTGGAATAGTGCCCCATCATTGGTGTCAGTGGGGGGTGGAATAGTGCCCCATCGTTGGTGTCAGTGGGGGGGGGAATAGTGCCCCATCATTGGTGTCAGTGGGGGGGAGGAATAGTGCCCCATCGTTGGTGTCAGTGGGAGGAATAGTGCCCCATCATTGGTATCAGTGACACCAATGATGGGGCACTATTCCTCCCACTGAGACTTGCTGACCCTGTTCTCGTATGGTGCTGCTGCAGCCAGCATATGTGGTTGCAGCAGCACCTCTACACAGAACACTTACCTGCTGCTCCGGCACTCAATTTTCGCGGGGCCGCTCGGCTCCGCCCCCTCGCCGGTGATTGGCCGCCTGTGTGCCTCTCCTGAGCTACAGTTCTGGCGGCCAATCACCGGTGAGGAGGCGGAGCCGAGCAGCCGCACGAACATCCAGTGGCCGAACTGAAGGAGACGCCGCGCTTCCTGGACCGGATCGTCGTGGGACTGGATCCAGGTAAGAGACATCAGCCCCTGCAAACCCCTGTACTTAATGCCGCAGCCCCCCTAACATGTGTACCGGCGTATAAGACGACCCCCGACTTTTGAGAAGATTTTCAAGGGTCAAAAAGTCGTCTTATACGCCGGCAAATACGGTATATATATATATAAATCATCATTTATTGCACTCAATGCACCTGCAGCTTTCCTGCATGTTAGCTGCACTGAGCCATTGGCTTCTATTATACAGTGCATCCAGAAAGTATTCACAGCGCTTAACTTTTGCCCCATTTTGTTATGTTACAGCCTTATTCCAAAATGGATTAAATTAATTTTTTTCCTCAACATTCTGCAAACAATACCCCATAATGACAATGTGAAAGAAGTTTGTTTTGAAATCTTTGCAATTTATTAAAAATAAAAACGAAAAAAAAAACACATGCACATAAGTATTCACAGTCTTTGCCATGACACTGAAAATTGAGCTCTGGTGCATCCTGTTCCCACTGATCATCCTTGAGACGTTTCCACAACTTGATTGGAGTCCACCTGTGGGTAATTCAGTTGATTGGACATGACTAGGAAAGGCATAAACCTGTCTATAAGGTCCCACAGTTAACAGTAAATGTCAGAGCACAAACCAAGCCATGAAGTCCAAGGAATTGTCCGTAGACCTCAGACAGGATTGTATCAAGGCACAGATCTGGGGAAGGGTGCAGAAAAATTTCTGCAGCACTGAAGGTCCCAATGAACACAGTGGCCTCCATCATCCAAAAATGGAAGAAGTTTGGAACCACCAGGAATCTTCCTAGGGTGGGCTGCCCTGACAAAATGAACGATCGAGGGAGAAGGGCCTTAGCCAGGGAGGTAACCAAGCACCCGATGGTCACTCTGAAAGAGCTCCAGCGTTTCTCTGTGGAGAGAGGAGAAGCTTCCAGAAGAACAACCATCTCTGCAGCACTCCACCAATCAGGCCTGTATGGTAGAGTGGCCAGACGGAAGCCACTCCTCAGTAAAAGGCAAATGGCAGCCCGTCTGGAGTTTCCCAAAAAGCACCTGAGGGACTCTCAGACCACGAAAAGCAAGACTCTCTGGTCTGATGAAACAAAGCTTGAACTCTTTGGCCTGAATGCCAAGCGTCATGTCTGGAGAAAACCAGGCACCACTCACCAACTGGCCAATACCATCCCTACAGTGAAGTATGGTGGTGACAGCATCATGCTGTGGGGATGTTTTTCAGCGGCAGGAACTGGGAGACTAATCAGGATCAAAGGAAAGATGAATACAGCAATGTACAGAGACATCCTTGATGAAAACCTGTCCCAGAGCACTCTGGACCTTAGACTGGGGCGATGGTTCATCTTTCAACAGGACAACGAACCTAAGCACACAGCCCACATAACAAAGGAGTGGCTACTGGCAGACTTTGTGAATGTCCTGGAGTGGCCCAGCCAGAGCCCAGACTTGAACCCGATTGAACATCTCTGGAAAGATCTGAAAATGGCTGTGCACCGACGCTCCCCATCCAACCTGATGGAGCTTGTGAGGTACTGCAAAGAAGAATGGGAGAAATTGCCCAAACATAGGTGTGCCAAGCTTGTAGCATCATACTCAAAATGACTTGAGGCTGTAATTGGTGCTAAAGGTGCTCCATCAAAGTATTGCGCAAAGGCTGTGCATACTTATGTACATGTGTTTTTTTTTGTTTTTTATTTTTAATAAATTGCAAAAATTTCAAAATGAACTTCTTTCATGTTGTCACTATGGGGTATTGTTTGTAGAATGTTTAGCAAAAAAATGAATTTAATCCATTTTGGAATAAGGCTGTAACATAACAAAATGTGGCAAAAGATAAGCGCTGTGAATACTTTCTGGATGCACTGTATCCTGCGGGCTTGATGTACTTTCATAAAGTGCACCACACCTGCAATATGTAATAGAAATCTATGGCAAAGCGCAGCTAAGCCGCAGGTGCATTGTGCTGCACCTGCTGTGTGGGCAGACAGCAATCAGCAGTGTGAAAGCAGCCTTATAGGGGGCTCAGGACAGTAAGAACACATTTACATTTGTGGTTTGGGGGGGGCAGTAGAACCCCATAGTTGAGAATGTGTGTTTTTACCACATACCCTCAACTACAGGTATAGAGTCAGGAGTTAAAATGGTGACCCACCCCCGCCCCATGCTCCAGGGGGCCCATACAGCCTCCCTGTCACATCCTGTTTTACATTTTGACATTAGGGGCAGCGGGGGAGGCATACACAGGAACTGATTTTCTCTCTTTTCCTCCTGAAACTGCTGAAATTCAGCTTCTCCTCCTCTCTGTCCCACTGGCATTCAGTGGCTGCAGGAGGAAAATTTCGTTTCATTGTGACCCACGATCAATTACCAAATCACTTAAGTGGTCCTCATAAGGTTGAGCTCCCCTGCTTTAGAATATTCATCCAGCATTCAGTTTCCCATGTTGGGTCCAGTAAAGGTCAAAGCACATGGTTAAATTTGAATTTGGACAAGGGCAGTCCAGCAAATTTTGCTATACATAGATAAGTCTAAATCTGACAAATCAGAGCTTTAGAAACCTGAAAAGAACCTACAGGCCATGTTAAAAAAAGGACAGCAGATATTCTATAGCTTATGCTGTCATTGTGCAAGCATATTCAACATCACACGAATTTTAGTCAAGAAGAGGCCAGAACATCCTAAGCACATATTGCTTGACCACAAAATGGTTGGCTAATATAATCACAATTTTAGGTTATTAGTGCTTTTATTGCATTCAAAATTGAAGACTGTGTGTAGCAGAGCATTGTATACATTTCTAAAATATTTCTAAACCACTTTTCATTTGTTTTTGTGGATTTGAGCACTAATATTTGAAGTGGACTTAGTTGGTAACATGCAGCCTGAGCCTATGTGGGCTGGTAGATTTGAAATGCTGCCAGATGGATGGAAGTATTTTGCCCTCTTAACCACACATCAGTAATCATAGCCAAAGGCATTTTATGTTTGTGACTGAAAGAAGATGACTTTAAATCAGCAGTTTAATCACGAGTTGTTATTTTGTATAAGGAGACAACCAGGTTCAAAAATAATATGCCATTTAAGATGTATGAAAATTATTTTATTGTTTCATTATGCAGTTATTCAACAACTAACTTTTAATGCATATGTAGGTTTTCTTTTTCTATAGATGGCACGACAACAAATACTGTTAAAGTGGGGCTCCACCCAAAAGGGGAAGTTCCGCTTTAAGGATTAGTGCCCTGCTCCCCGTGAACTATTGGTACCTTTGGGGAGCGGGGAGCATATACCTGCTCCCACTTCCACTCTGACCATCTGGGCGATCTGAAGCAGAAGTTCTCCAAACCCCCTCCCTCCCCAAGTTCCCGGAGCTGGGGACAGAGGACAACCGGTGAAGGGTGAACACACCATTGGATAGTGGGACAGGTGAGAGGCTGTTTTTTAAAAAGTCAGCAGCTAGAGTTTTGTAGCTGCTGACTTATTGTTTTTAGAGGAGATTGGAGCTCCACTAACTCCATTATACACAAGTAGCTTACATATTAGTAGTGAGTCTTTTGTTTCACATTTAAAAGAAAACCCAAACTTTGTGGCTGTCTTATGCATGCATGTTCCATTTTGTGCATTTTGACCCCCAGTCTGAGAAGATGCCTTTTCTTTAAAACACTATGGGCTTTATACACATCAGCCATAACTATATGACCACCCACCTTAATACTAAGTAGGTCCCCATTTTGCTATATAACAGCCCTGGGCCATCGAGGTATGGACACCACTAGACCTCTGACGGTATGTTGTGGTGTCTGGTACCAAGCCGTCAATAGCAGATCCTTTAAGCCCTGTAAGTTGCGAGGTGGAGCATCCATGGATCTGTCTTGGTTTTCCAACACATCATAGAGATGCTCGATTGGATTGAGATCATGAGAATTTGGAAAGCAAGTCAACACCTCAAACATGTTGTGTTCCTCAAACTATTCTTAAACCATTTTTGCATCGTGGCAGGGTGCATTATCCAGCTGAAAGATGCCACTGCCATCAGGGAAGACAGATTCCATGAAGGGATGTACTTGGTTAGCAACAATGTTTAGGTAGGAGGTACATGTCAAGTAACATCCACATGAATGGCTGGAGCCAAGGTTTCCCAGCACAACATTGCCCAAAGCATCACAATACCTTCGCCGCCTTGACTTCTTCCTATATTGCATCATGGTGCCATCCAGGTAAGCGATGCATACACACCTAGCTACCCAAGTAATGTAAAAGAAAACATGATTCATCAGACCAGTACTGATGCTTTCCTGTCCACTGCAGGAGCTTTTGGTTGTGGACACGGGAAAGCATGGGCACCCTGACCAGCCTGCAGCTTTGCAGCCCTTTTTACAACAAACTGTGATACACATTTTTTCTGCTTTAAATACATCACCTTCAGCGACAACATGTTTATTTGCTGCCTAATATATCCCACCGTCGTTCAGATACCATTGTAAGAAGATAATCAATTTTATTCACTTACCTATCAGTGGTCATAAAGTTATGGCTTATTGGTGTATATCAAATCCAAACAAGCAGGCAAACTGAGAGTATTACAACTTGTATTTATGCTATAATATGATTACTTAAAACGGACCTTTACTCAAGAAATTCACCTTCCACCATTCCAATACCACCCTGCCAACACATCAAGATCACCACTTTTTTAAAAAAAAATTGATTTTTTTACGTTCTCCTACAATGCTTTTCTTGAGCTACAGTACAAGATACAGGTTTTCTTCACAACAGATGGGTTATATGCTGCCACTTTCAAGTGACTGGGCACTGGCAAAGCTACTCAAAGCCTTGGACACTCCCTCATATAACCCCTTCCACCATGGGATCCTCAGTTTCACAGCAAGCAATGAAGGACCAACAGCACAGGGGGGAGGGTCCTGTGCTGTACTCCAAGAAAAGCATTTCACAGATATGTAAAAAAGTAATTTTCTTTATCGTACAATACAAGACACAGGTTTTCTTCATAATGGATGGGCCAAAGTAGTCATAGAGGGAGGAGTAATAGGCAACCAAAAAAAATAAAAAAACAAAAACCCTCAAAAAGAAGCAACCCATGTTAAACAGCCTTGAAAACTTTGCAGCATAAACTGACATCACCAGAAGCTTGAACATCCACTTTGGAAAACCAAAACAAACAAAAGTGTGTACAGAGGGTCAAGTAGTGGCCTTGCAAAGCTGTTTTTCAGAAGCCTGATGCTAAAACAGAAGTGTTAACACATCTAGTAGGATAAGCCTTTGTCAGAAAGAAAGGCCCTACCCTTCAGAGAATAGGCTTGAGAAATGACCTGACGATCTTGCAGTAGTGGATCATGAAGCAGAAGAACACTGTTTAGCTCCACTAGACAAAACAAAGGTCAAATCATATTTTCTGATTGACAGTGGTCGCAATGTGAACCCTCACAGCATATACCAAATCCAAACGGTGGAGAGCTGCCTCCTTTTGGCCCTTAGAAGGCCATTGTCAAGGTAATACAACATCATCCTTTAAGCAGAAACTAGACAACACCTTTGGAAAAACGGAATTATTCAAATGCAAAACCCACTTGTCCTTATGTAACACTCAAAAGGGCTCCCTACAAGACAGGGCAGCTAGCTCTGAAATTGGAAGAATGAATAGCCATGCTGTTAAAGCCAACAACCGGAATTATTCAAATGCAAAACCCACTTGTCCTTTTGGAACTCTCAGAAAGGTTCCCTACAAGACAGCACATATAGCTTTGAAACCCTTTTGGCGAAATAAATATAAATAATATGGAATGGATACCAAAGAGTCATCACATCATATACCACCAGTACTAGAGGATTCCTGTTTCTGGACACAAAGTGGTCCAATTTCCTGTTGAACCGGAGGTCCATGTCCAGAGTTCCCCAGCAATGACAAATCTCCCTGAACACCTTCAGCTGTAGTAACCATTCCCTGGCATCAATAACTGTATATTTCCCAATTCTTGTTGGTTTCCACGGTGGTGCCGTTAGACTGTATAGACTGTATATGGACACACAGAATGCGGCTCGGGACCGAGCCGCATGAGTGCCCCCCATAGTAAGCGGCTTGCTATGGAGGCACTCAGCAGGATGAAGAAGCTAGGAGTACTGGTGGGGGACCCCAAAAGAGGAGGATATGGGCTGCTCTGTGCAAAACCATTGCACAGAGCAGGTAAGTATGGCATATTTGTTATTTTTAAAAAAAATAAAGATTGTAGGTTTATATTTACTGTAGTGATAGCTTTTTTTATGTTTCCTAATGTCCATGCTGCTCACTGTTGGACTCTCGGATATAACCGAGTAATTTAAAGTGGCTTTAAACCCAAAAACAAAAGTGTAATATACTGCAGTTTACCAATCCCAATCCTTAGATGTGGTGGCTGCACTAGTTTTCTTGTTTTTTTGTCTTGTTTTCCTGTATTTCACCTTGTGATCTAGCCAGTATCACACTTCTTGCCTTAGGGTGTCTGCATTCTGGATAAAGTAGTAATAGTATAGCAGACACCTTCAGACAGCAGCATTGTCAGTTTGTGGAAAGTATAGTGTTAGACTAGCAGATAAAGGATTTGACTAACAAACTGAAGCTGTACTCCAGCTAACACTTTATAACCAGTTACAGCAGTTTTTTTCCTTTTGGGATAAAGTTTTTACATAAATGAATACAAGCTGCAAATTGTAAGCCTTCCTGTCCAAGTCAAATGTCTCAACCGTTGCCTGGACAACTTGGCCTGTTAAAGGAAGCTGAAAATAACACACTTGCTGACAGGATCGCCAAATGAAACTAATGGAAAAAGCTTTAAAGGGTAACTTCACTTTCGTGGAAAAAAGTAGCAATTAAAAAAAAATAATAGATATAACCAAAACACATGCTCTCTATTAACCCTCTGTTACACAATAGCTGCTATGATATACACAATAATGAGCAAAAATAAATATAAACCAAGATGTACTGCGCTTACATAAAAAGTGCAAAAAAAATAAAGTGCAAAACAATAAAGTGTCCACATGATTCCTAAAAATATGATGCAAACCAACAAATGTCCACATGCGATTCCTGTTATTATAACACAATAACGTTAATGGGAAACTGCATATATATTTTGTAAATATGTCCATCATCCATAAAGTGCAACCATTTTTCCGCAACAGAGTGAAAAAACTTCTGAAAAATAAAAAAAGTGCTTCATTCAAAATCTACCAATTCCCGATTCTTGTGTTCCACTCCACCTGCGTGTATCACCACCATCACAGAGAACTCACCAGAGAGCCATGACCTTCTCAAGAATTGGTCTATATGCGTTTGTATGTATGGATTCCCCCATTCCAGTAAGTCAATCCACCATGCTCCTTATTGTAATCTTAGCCAAGGATGCCATGCATTAAAAGGGGAGAAGGAGACTCCAATAGTGTAAAATACCCTTTATTAAAATTTACATCAATATGTATAAAACCATCAGTAAATCTGCTCTCATTTCATAGTGCATTAAGTCCTGCACACGGGTTTAAACATTGGGTTTGAACACTCAATGAATTGCCCAGCTCTCTCTGCCTCACAACGCTCAGAACGCTCCATGCTACATGCGTATCTCACCACTTTCGGGTCACCAGGTCACAACACAACTCCGCCTCGATGTATGTTTCGTCGCGCTGACTTCATTAGGAGATGTGACAGGAAGCTCACAGTATGATCTTTATATGCCCTATTGATTAACCGTTTACATACCAATTATTTTTCATGTGTGCTGCTAGTTATTGTACAATTTACTTGCATCACTATCCGGAAAGCAACAAATTTGGGGTACTCACGCCTTCCTGGAAGGTAGGAGGTTTGCACAGTGTCTATTCCCTGTTGGTGGACAACGTTCGGCAAAACCAGGTTCCTCTGTCACAACCTTGGTGCCACTGTGTTCTTTTACTGTCCACCAATGCACTCTCTGCAAACGCCCCCCAAATTTCAATGTGTCCACACACCAGAAACAAAATGGCACAGGCGCACATGCAGTAGCCATTGATAGTCTATGCCCAATAATGGGCAATAGTACACTTGTGTATGCAAAACTCATGTAAGATGGCACCCTACATACACACACCAAAGCAGTAGAAGCCACGTGGCACCTTCTATTAGGGATACAGAAGCAAAAAAATGTATAAATGCTGCTACAGTATACACCAAGCCTCCTAAGTGCCCGCACCACACGTGTCTGTTTTTAAAGCCCCTGCCCATTCAACTGCATCTGAGTTTACCAGCGACTGTCACCTGAACAACAGAAAGAACTCCTGACATGTATTTAGTGCAGACATTGAGAAGTTTCTGCTCTCATTTGCATCAGCTTTCAATTCCTCCAATCTGCCCAAACATTGTGCCATTCTCTTTGGTCAAAACTCTGGCTCTAACTTGTAGTGTCATAGCTTTCACACCTTTTCCCCACCTCCCACACATCCCTACTGGCCAGTAAGCTAGTCCTTCATAGTGATGTTCCACTAGGAATGTTTGGGAAAGAGAAGAAGAAACAGACAGGTTTCCATACCAGGAAGTAATGAGAGTTTTCCTAATTATAAAAGCCTTAGAATAGTCCAGCATTCATGCAGAGCAGGCGCATTAAAGCTGTTTTCACACTGATCTGTTTTTCTTCCACCTTTGCATTAAAAAAAAAAAAGGTGAAATAAAAACGTGTGACCATGTATTCCTATATAACTCTTCACACTGATCTGTTACGGGTCCAGGTTTTTCCAAGCCCTGCTTGCTGCATTTTGGTGCAGGAATGCTGCGAAAAAAAACCCACACATCCCCATCAATGCAGCAAAACACATCACATTAAAAGAAATGAAAACATCGCAAATCAGCAAAGGATGAGCGAATCCAGACCGAGGTGAAAAGTGGCAGCGGCTTAAAGGGGCATGCCTAGATAGAACCTAGTCTGCTCACTGTATACAATGTACACATAGGCTGGAGTACTTGTATGCAAAGTTTTCAAGCACCATGCTGTCTTCTTTCTAGGAAGCAACAGCAGTAACTGTACAAGAGAGAGTGCCATTCTTCCCCTGAGCCCTGCATATGTAGAGTTATGCTCTCTCTCCTGTCACAGCGATGGCAACAGGACAGCATACAGCAACAGCATTACCCAAACTCATTTATGCCTTGATTTCTGTAATAATTAAACTGGTGATATATCTGCTTGTGAAAATTTTAGTTTATGCACAATCTATATGGTTACTCTGCTAATAAAAATAGATATTCTAAATACACTGGAGTCTTCAACGAATGCAGTAAAAAAAACCAGGTAATAACATTTTCCAAGGTTCTTTGCAGCTTTTTCATTTACACTTATAAGGAGTAACCTACATCTATAAAATAGGAAATTGCATAGTAAGTGAAAGAATGCAGAGATCTTTAAAAAATAAATAAATAAATAACCTCCATAGTTGGAAATTAGGTATCTTTGCACTACAGCATTAGAATTTTTACCAAGCTCCTGAAGTAATATGCAAAAGTACCAATGTTAGCGGAGAACAGTTCTTTGTTGTTGGTAAGGAAACACTGGATGTTTCTCCCCAAATTCCTAACATTCCTGCTGTTTCCAATTGTTGAAATTCTTGCTGATTCCAGTAAAGACAAGCCCAAGTAAACATACTGCAAAATTTCCAAGCTTTATTCCACATGATTTGTCAAAAAGAAAACTTCTGCTAATGAAAATTTCAACAGGCTTCCACTTATTTAACAAGAAAGTGCAAAGAGCTACAATCAGATTTTAACCGCTATTGGTTTGGAACAATTAGAACGAAAGATGCTTGCTGACTAAGTAAAATGCGTTACTGCACTGTGTCAGTTGGTCTTTGTATTATTTAATATAGTTGACAGTCAAACACTATGCTCTCCAGTTGACTCAGTTATGTATTCATTAAATATAAATTAAAGCATTTTAAATGTAGATTAGTGTAAATACCTCATTTAAACTGAATATCAAGCTTTTCTAATCCCCTGTGAGCCATTCGGAGAGAAAGTCAGCACGAGGAGTCAATAGGGATTTGCTGCAGTACACATGACAAAAGTAAAGAACTGATTGGGCAGCAGGATGACCTTATCAGTAAATTGTTACTCATTCATGAGTCCAGACAGCAGACTGTGGGGTGTTCTTGACCAAACTGTGCTGCCACTGCAATGCAAGTGTGAGGATCTGGTCCTGCAGTCTGAAATTAATTCACATTTAGACTTTTCCTTGTATTAGCTGAGATTCAACTTTAAAATGTATCTGAAAGCAAATAGCTAAATATATGTTCTCAACTGCCAAACCTGTAAAAAAATATGTAATAATGTTTACCCGGTTTTTCAATCTATACACCCAACATAGCATACCCAACACAGCCAGGTCCTAACTATTTATTTTTTCACTGCAGCAACAGGAGTACAGCTTGGTCAAGGAACAGCAGCTCACTGATAAGACCATCTCTGAGCTTTCTCATTCAATCAGCAACATCCATGTTTTAACATTTAAAGCACTGTGAAATGCAGTAAAGCTTGATTGGCATATAGTTCTGCCTTTGCTTCTCCTAGTCTCAAAGTGGATCTGAAGAGAGTTATTCAACACTATCATAAAGAAAGACTATTTAACATACATTTAAGTATGTTTTAATGAATACATACCTGAAATCAACACAAGTCTTGTTTCTCTACCTACACTAACACATCAAACAGGAATTTGCATGAAAAGAACTCTCCCACAGATAGCCTCATGTTTAAAGAATATAATGTAGGAGGAAACATAAATCTACATTTCAGCTACATGGAAAAACTAAAATTTACAAAAGGCTCCCTCCCCTACTGTCTGCTGCAAAGAGTGATGCTTGGAATACGTTTCCTGAATTGTTATCTAGAAAGCCAACTGTTACATATTAACCCCTTCACACTGGTGCCTCCCAGCCCTTTAATGAGTTTCTGATGCTGGGAGGCGGGGCAGGGTTTAGGGCCATGTCACAGCAGTCACATGATCAGAAAGGTGTCGATTACAAGGAGAGATTATGACCTTTCCGTGGGACGCCAACACGTGCTGGGATCGCGCAGGGCGCGCGCTCTCAGCACATGTATCTTTACAAATGGTACGCAAATATGCAGCTGCTCGGCCTCAAGGCTCAGCCACTGAGGGGCTGCATATTTGTGTACTGTTGGCGTGAATAGGTTAAAGCGACCCTGTCACCACAGTGTCACTTGTACTCTAAGCAAAGCCTGTAAAAGAAAAACATCTACACTTAAAGAATATGTAAACCCAACATTTCATATTCCTGATATATGCCCACTGTACCATGTACTTATTTGAAAAAATATCCTGTTCCTTTTGTATTGCTTCCTTTGTGTGAAATTCCTAGCGTTCCTGCCAGTCCCTCTGTTTTCCTTTCTGCATGAGAGCACAGCATGGTCAGTTTTCTGCCTGTGCTGACAGCTAATCAGATGATCACGCTTGTGCTGACAGCCCCCTCCCCCCACACAGCCATTCACTCGGAGGATTAGAGGTCTGCTGTTTATCCTCCCCCAGCTCTCTGAGCTCCTTATGCAGCTGAGAACAGAGGGTATGTTATCACTTATAAAAAAGGGAAAAAGGGTAGGATTTATGTTTGTTATATATACACACAAATGTTTCGCTTTCATTTCTATTTTAAACTAAATGGGTTAACAAGGTGAGGTTCACATATACTTTAGCTTTCTGGAGGTCCTAGTCTCCAAACGTAGGTGCTTAGCTGCAATACAATCCCTCTTCCAGGAGTGTGTGTACCTGCTCTTTCAGAAACACCCTATAATTAAGTCACTACAAGTTGTTTGAATGGCTGAGAAGTGGTAACGCATCAGTTTTAAAACTGGGCCCATGTAAAGGTAAATATAGATTTTCTTGATTTACAGGCTGTCCTTTCAAGTTTCAAGTTTCAAGTAACTCCCATGGTGACAGGTTCACTATAACTGTTCCTTAGGGGGTTATTTACTAAAATTGGAGAGTGCAAAATTTGGTGCACCTCTGCATAGAAACCAATCAGCTTCAAGGTTTTATAGTCAAAGTTTAAATGAACAAGCTGAAGTTAGAAGCCGATTGGCTACCATGCACAGCTGCGCCAGATTCTGAGTGCACTAGTTTTAGCAAATCAAACCCATATTTTCCATATTTTCATGTTGTCCCTTTCTCCATATTTTCTTAACCCACAATTCCTAAATATGTATAACCATATCAGAGGTTTCTGCTTTTTTGCATGAATACAAACCAAATGCTAACATGTAGTGCATGATTCTTACAATATTATTTCAACTATATTTTTCAATGAATTATAAGTATAGTTAGAATTAATAAGAGATAACAATATAAGGTCATAAAAATGGATATATAATTAAAACTAAGAACTAATACAGCGTAGGTCAGATAAACCAGTATGACAAACTGAACAGCAATTGTGGAATTGGACTTTTATAATGTACAGCAATGTGGAAATCAATGAAAAATAAGGCATACTGTTAACAAATAATACATACCATGATTGGTAAATATTTTTTTTATATGCATGGTGTTTTTTCTCTATTTAAATACAGTAGCATATACTGTAGTCTTTCTCTGCATCCACAACTTTTTATTGAGTACTGGTCTTTACAAAATAGGTGCTCTTGCTTCTCATACTCATCAGTTCCTTTATATTGTTAGCACCTTTTCTTTTATACACTGATACACTGTTATTGCCTATATGTTCTTTTGTAATATACTCTGATGGTAAAGTGCTGAAATACATGCTGCTATTAAATAAATACTAATAATAAAAATCATATTTATATAAACTTACACACTGGTAGTTTGATGTAAAACATGAAAGCAGAAAAAAACTACACACTCTTATCACACAGGGGAGCTGAACAACTGAATTGTATCCTCACAGAATTTCCTGCTACAGGCTTCAGCATACATAAACTGAATTTACTAGTAAATGTGGTTTGCTATGGAATGTATGCTTCAGCATCCGAATGTACATTCCCAAAGCTGTGGCATTGATAAAATTAAACTGTGATTTTCTTGAAAGCTTTTGGGTTTAATTAACTGCTGTTAAGATCTTTAGCAGCACATACGATGTGGATTTCAAAATGAGTTAATAGCACAATGCTATTCTAGATTGCAAAAAAAAAAAATCCCTAATATATATATATATATAAAAAAAACCTTCAGGTTTGATTATAGCAACCCCAGCCCAGCACAAAGATAAGGCAATTTACCTTATGTCCTATTGCTTCAGTTCACACCAATGCACTGTGTTGGTGTGCACTGGAAAAAATAGGGTATGTTGCAATTTTGCATCGCATGTTTTGATGCACTATATCTCAATGAGCTCCCACCCACAGAGTTAAACAGGGTGTAAAGTTAAATAAAGTTTAAAGTTAAAGAAAAAAAAAAAACCTAGTAAACTACTTTAGAGATTTAATTCTGTGAATCCTTACTTAACGAAATATCAATGCATCCTTTTCATGAGGTATCAAAATAAGTACAAGTGAATGAAGCTAATACATTCTGCAGCTAAGGAATGCCATTTTAAAAGAACACTGCGATCCTAATAGAATTGTCAAGCCTGTTACCATGGAAACACTGCAGATTAAAAAAAAAACAAAATTTAAAGTTGTGTATGTGTTTGTACAAAGGGTCAAATGCTTCAAAAAACTGTGCTCTGTCGGTGCGTTACCTTCAGGTTTGATTTCTTCCCCTTTAACAAGCCTACAGCTAAGAATTACAAGTATGCACCTTGTGTTTGCTATGACACAGAAGAACAGGGAGCTCACAGCGTGCATGTAATTGGTCTTCCTATCATAAGCCTGATTGGCTATGTTAATTACACGCCCAGGTCAGTCTAGGTTAGCTGCTCCTCTCCTGCTTTCCTTGTCCTTGATATACTTTTCCATATGTTGGGTCCTTCTCAGCTGCAGCACATACACATTCTTTGCTCGTCTTCTCTGCTTTCTGTTTCAACAACTGATTCCTCTGACTGATTTCCTGGCACCTCACCGCAGCTTGTGGTTTGCAGTCTTGCTCCCTTTTCGTACTGACATACTGAATGCCTTTGGCCAAATTCACACACTTTGTAAATGTACAGACATAAGATTTTGCGCACACACAATATATGTCAACACATGCCGATCATCAAGTAAAAATAGTAATAAATGTTCAGGGCCCTGGATATGTTTATTTACATTTTTTTTTCTGCCCAGTACAGTTTTTTTTTTCAGGATGAAGACATCTTAAAACCTATGATGTCACATTGCAGTTTTAGTTACAGCAGATGAGCAAAACAAAGCTACGTAATGTTCAAGCTGATAGAAGACCAGTCCTTTGAAAATAAAAACAAAGCTTACAATGTATCTGATAAAAGCTACAATCAATTCTACACTGTGGCAGAGGTGTGAAAACAGGAGCAAAAGTGGAACTATTAGAGCCAGCCAAAATGCACCAAAATGAATATGTATATTCCCTCCAATTTCCTCTCCTATAGTTGTCATAGTTGGTAAGGTCAGTTGTTTACTCCAAATACATCAGTGCCTACCCCCCTCCCCTTACTTCAAATGGAAGTTCATATACAGTATAATTTAGGACTCTAGAGTTGCTCTAGAGTAGGGGTGTCATGCGGTCCAAGACAACTATGAATGCGGCCCAACACAAAATCATAAACCTACCTAAAAATGTTGCCTTTCTGGAAACGTTTGTAAAAAACATTTCACAACCACACCTTTTTCACGTAACCTATTTTTGTGAGCTACTGTTTTCAAGGATAAAGCACAGAAAAGGCAAAATTAGAACCAAAGTATCTGATGAACACCTTGATGCTACTACATCCATCGAACCAGATACTGATGCGTGCGTTTATTAAAAAACAAATGTGTCAGATATCACAATCGTTTTATATTGCCCTCTTTTGCTTTTAAGTTTTATTACTCAGATAGGTATATTATCTATATCCGGGGGACGGCTGTCGAGGGGACAGGATGGCATTTCTTGTGCAAAGTACGCATTACGGCGCTAAGTATCTGGCACTTTAAACACAGCACTTTAACTAAGGCAAGTACAAACAATAGTGCTGCACCCCAAGTAGATTGCATGTGCTCTTCCCTCTCTCTGTCAGCCTTCCTTTGTTATTTCTCCTCTCTCCAGCATGCTCTTGCTAACCCTCTTTGTTGCTATAATACCCTCTCTTCTCAAACTCTCTCTTGTTTACCCCTCCTCCCCACCACTCAACCTGTACATATCACCCTCACTCCTGCCCTCTCAATATCAATGCACTTATCTCCTGCTCTCTCTTGGTCCACATAATTTCACCGCTTCAAAAGCACTGCGGCACTTGCCCTCATATAAATCTCGCTCCCACCTCACCTCCCTCACCCTCCTACTACTACTAACTTCTGGAGATATCGCCCCAAACCCTGGCCCTCCACCATAAAACACCAACCCACAGAAGCAGCAGCCTCCCCTCTCTGGCTGCAGCCGCAACCCTCACTCTCTCATCTCAATTCCCCTGCTTCCACGCACCAATCCCTCCCTCATAGGAATGTGCCCTCTGGAATGCCCGCTCAGCCTCTAACAAACTCTCTACTATCAATGACCTCTTCCTCTCCCACTCCCTCAACTTTCTTGCTGTCACGATCGCAAGATCGCCGCCACCAACATGCAACAATCTCATGACCGCTGCCACCAATATGTCACGATCGCGGCGTCAGACCCCAGACCTTCTCACCAAACTCGTGACCGAAGGACCGGCCGATCTAAACCCGCGATGTGACGTGCGTAACAATGCCACACCCAACTGCACCCTACACTGTGGTTTTCCAGCTAATGGTCAACTGATCGATGTGTCGTCAGCCTGAGCGATTGTTACTGGGTTGGGTTAATTACGCAACTAACCCTTCACTGCCACCACCCCTTTTTGTACAGAGAAAGGGGAAACTCTCTTTATCAAATATACACTGTAATTGTTGAAAAGTCGTCTGTCCAATACGGTCACCGCAGGCCGATTGGGCAGAGGATTAAACAAACATAGTAGCGTCTCTTTAGAGGCAGGAATTCGTAAATTGCAATTAAGCGCTTTAGAAACAGTTTAACACTTCAGAAAGAGATTTATTACTAAAAGAGTCAAACAGATGCAAAAAAATATTTACAGAAAAAGATGCAACTAAGATATATATATATATATATATATATATATATATATATATATATATATATATATATATATATACATATATATACACACACACACACAAAGAACCATAGCACAGCAGAGAGATAATAGGAAGGAAGTTAAAGGGTTAAGTTACTTGCCATTTAAGCCTTTGATGTAAGCAGATCCAATTTGCAGAGCAGAATGGTGCTTTGATCTCCCACTGTTACAATGGAAAAAATGGGAGAAGTCTTCAACTTAACCTTTTAGGCCTGCTAGCCTGTGTTTTAAATTCCCCCAGCAGGGGGGTGGCTCTGAGTAACTGACCAATACTCTGTTAAGGGAGGGATCGTCGGGCGGACTCTGAATTAGAACCAACATCTGTCATAATCCATGATATGAAACATAGGGGACAAACTGACTTGAGGAATGTTCATTTAATTCTGTCACCTATGCTGCTAGGTTTTATGAGGTTATAATCTCTTTCAATTTTCCTGGGAAAAGCTGCCTTATCTCTGTTAGGAGGTGAGAGATTACACATTTTCTTGGGCAGCTAGTCTCTGTCTCTCTTGGGGGGCTTTGTAGCTCTGGGCCCCCTGCTGCTCTACCTGCCAGTGACACTTTTAACACACACACATCTGTCACTGTGCCTCTCAGGAAGGGAGGGGGAAGGAGAAGGAGAAATGAGAGACACAATATATACTCCGTACCAACATGGAGGTGCCCACAAAATGGTTGAACTGTGTACTTCACTGTGTTTTGCGCAGTTTTTACGACACTTACTATCACTGAAACCTCGCTTCAGAAACCTGACTCTGTCTCCTCAGCTGCACTCTCCCATGGCGGCCTCCTCTGGATTCACTCGCCCAGACCCAGTGTCAGGAATGGACTTGCCAATAATGGTGGGACCTGCCTTGTGGGCTGCAGTACCAGGGCTGGCCAGCGGGTGCTCTCAGCAATCAGAGACTCAACCCTGCAGTCAGCCAAACACCTGAAGCTGATTACGGAGGTGTATTTAAGGGATGGCCAGACCTGCAGTCTGGGCCTTGGTGTGTGTTTTTCCATGGGCCCCTGTATCTTGTTACCTGCGTTCCTGTTCCTGCCTGACTTACTCGTTGCCTACCCTGCCTGATCCTGACCTCTGCTGTCTTCTTCTGTTTGATCCCTGGCTTGTGACCCCGACCATTCTCTGCCTGACCTCCTGTTCCTACCTGCCTGATTGTTATTGACCCGGCCTGCCTGACTACGCTTGCATTGTATGTATTGTTATCTGTGGGTGGTTTGGTTTGGTTCATTTGCAGTGTGTTTATGTTTTAGTATTGCACTGCGTTTTGTATTGTTAGTATTAATAAATTATATTGTTTATAACATATCTGAAGCCTGCGTTTCCCTGCGTCAGTTCACATACCTCTGGTCATACTTGGAGCTCTGACACCCAGTGGACAAAAAGGGGGCGGAGTTGGACTTCTTCTTTCCCCACAATGCATGTTCCAGGTTCTTCCTGCCCCCCATCTCTGTCCCCCCGCTCTTTCAAATTGCACTGTATTTGTCTCTTTTCACCCGTTTGTCTGAGGATCGCAGTAATCTACCGGCCCCCAGGCCCAGTTTCACGCTTTCTCGATGACTTTTCAGCATGGCTACCGTACTTTCTCTCCTCTGAGGTGCCTGCCATCATCCTCGGCGACTTTAACTTCCCAGTCAATGCTCACACCCCTGCCACCTCTCAACTACTCAACCTAACTTCCTCTTTTAACCTAACACAATGGTCACAATCCACCACCCACTGCAATGGCAACACCCTTGACCTTGTATTCACCCACCTATGCACTCCCTGTAACCTCTCTAACACCCCTTTTCCTCTCTCTGACCACAACTTTATCAGCTTCACACTCTCCCTGCTTTCTACTCCCCATGCCTTCAACCAGCAAACCGTCACTTGTAGAAACCTCCATCACCTCAGCCCTGACCTTCTTCACTCCACTATTGAGCGCCTCTGTCCTGCCCAGAGCTGGCCACATCTGCCTACAACAACTATGTCAGGAATGGACTAGCCAGCAATGGTGGGACTCACCTGCCTTTTGATCTGCAGTACCAGGGCTGGCCAGCGGGTGCTCCCAGCAATCGGAGACTCAACTTTGCAGCCAGCTAACACCTGGAACTGATTATGCTGGGGTATTTAAGGGATGGCCAGACTTGCAGACTCTGCCTTGGTGTTGTGTTCTCTTGGGCCCTGTATCCTGTTCCTGTCTGATCCTCTGCCTGACCCTCTGTACTACGCTGCTTGCTACCTGTTCTGATCCCTGGCTTGTGACCCTGACCATCCCTCTGCCTGACCCTCTGTACTACGCTGCTTGCTACCTGCTGAACCTGGCCTGTGACCCCGACCCATCTCCGCTTGCTCCCCCTGTACCTACCTGCCCTATTGATATTGACCCGGCCTGCCTGACGACGCTTGCTTGTATGTACTGTTATCTGTGGGTGGTTGGTTTGGTTTGGTTGCACTGTATTATGTTTTAGTATTGCACTGCGTTTATGTTTGTATTGTTAGTGTTAATAAATTATATTGTTTATAACATATCTGAGGTCTGCGTTTCCCTGCGTCAGCCACACACCTCTGGTCACACCTGGGAGCCCTGACAAACTATCTATCATCCTCCCTGGAAGCTCTTGCTCCTCTTTCTACACGCAGAACCAGGCCTCGCCTGTCAAAACCCTGACAAACAGATGACACCAGAAGTCTCAAGAGACGCAGCCACACTCTTGAGCGAGCATGTCGTAAAACTAAATCCGTGAAAGACTTTACCCTCTACAAATCCGCTCTTCTTAAATATAACTCCAGCCTCCACGCTGCTAAGCAAACCTACTATAACACTCTCATCAAGACCCTCTCATCCAATCCTCGTCAACTCTTCTCTACCCTTAATTCCTTCTTTCCTCCTCCCCGATCCCCCACTTTACCATTAAGATGAACAGCACAACCATTGGTCCTTCCCCTCATTGCAGGGTGCTAGGCATAATCCTAGACTCTGACCTCTCCTTTGGGCCCCACATCCACTCACTGGCTAAATCCTGCCGCCTCAACCTCCGGAACATTTCCAAAATCCGCCCCATCCTGACCAATGACACCACAAAACAACTTATTCACGCCTTGGTTATATCCCACCTCGATTACTGCAACTCCCTCCTCACTGGTCTACCGTTACACAGGCTATCCCCCCTTCAGTCTATTATGAATGCTGCTGCTAGACTCATACACCTTACCAAATGATCAGTGTCTGCTGCCCCTCTCTGCCAATCCCTTCACTGGCCTCCAATAACTCAACGTATAAAATTCAAAATACTAACCACAGTCTACAAAGCCATCCACAACACTGACCCTAGCTACATCACCGACCTCATCCACAGATATCGGCCAAATCGCCCACTCCGCTCCTCCCATGATATCTTTCTCTCTAGCTCCCTCATCACCTCCTCCCACGCTCGCCTCCAGGACTTCTCCGGAGCCTCTCCCATCCTCTGGAACTCCCTACCACAGCATGTCCGGTCACCTCCTACCCTGTCTGCCTTTAGGCGATCTTTGAAAACACACTTCTTCAGGGAAGCCTACCCCACCTCCACCTAAGAACTGTACTTGAATCACCTCCACCAGATCATCCCCTGCAGCTATCACCTTTTGTATCATCTACCCCTTCCTTTAGATTGTAAGCTCCAAGAGCAGGGCCCTCACATTCCTTCTGTACTGAAATGTATTGTAATTGTACTGTCTCCCTTATATTGTAAAGAGCTGCGCAAACTGTTGGCGCTATATAAATCCTGCATAATAATAAATATCGGTGATTATTAACTTATTATCTGCCCAATTTTCTCTGTTCATCAGTTATCTTTAGTGTTAGTGTATTTTATGTGTGATCCAAAACAATTCTTCTTCTTCCAATGTGACCCAGGAAGGTCAAAAGGTTGGACAACCCTGTTTTAAAGGTTGCTGGGGGTTCCTTGAGCTGTGGCTGATTGACACCACACTTGATGGTGCCAGGGGTAACATTACTTGGCAAAACTAGTAGTATGACACCAATTATCTTTATGGTTGCCTGTAAAGATAGTATTCTTACCATTACTATAAGAGGGACATTCTTCCTACTGACCAACATTGTAAGAGACATTTTCCCCATTGAACCACCAACAAAGTGGATTTAGAAATTTGAAAATAATTATAAGTGCTCCAATAGGATTAAGAGGTTGAGGAAAGCTGATTTAGATATATTTCTATTACTTGTGTGTGTCTATACAACTGACAATACTTTAGGCCAGGCATTACTAAATGGCAGGCTGTGGTCCAGATATGGATCAAGTCACTGTCCCATCTGGACTGCCGCAGTCCCGCCATTTAGGAGCCTTTTTTTCCCCCATCCATCACTCTGCAATCCTCACAGAGCTGATAGCGGGAGGCAAGACAGTTCTGGTTAACAAGCAAGTGACTGGTTGCTAGGATGCAGGGCGGTCCTAGCAACCCATCACTATCTTGCAGCTCCTGCCCTTTGTCCAGACTTGCTGTGCCTCTCACCCTCCAATCTGTCTGTGCAAGGTAGGAGAGTGAGAGGGTGAAGTTAAAGGGGGCTGAGGACATTAGTGCGGAGGGTGGCTGATGTGAAAAGGATGATGTGGGGGGCTAAGGATTGTGATGTGGGGGGGGGGGGGGAGTACAGTAGTGTGGGGGGGAGGGGGCTGAGGACTGTGATGTGGGGAGCTGATACCTGTAGTTGGAGGAGCTTGAGGACTGTAATGTGGGGGGCTGAGGACATTAAAGAGAGGGGGGTGAGGACAATAAAGTTGGGGGGCTGAGGACTGTAATGTGGTAATGTGGGGGGGGGGGGCTGAGGACAGTAATGTGAAGGGGGCTGAGAAATGTAATGTGGGGGCTGAAGACAGTAATGTAGGATGGCAAAGGACTGTAATGTTGGGGGGTGGCTGGGGACAGTAACGTGGGGGGGGTAACTGAGGACAGTAATGTGGGGGGATGATGTAAATAGGGGAAGAGAACTCTACAGTGAAGGAGGCAGAAGACAGTACTGTTGGGGGGGTTGATGTCAAGGAAATGTGAGAACACTACTGCGAAAGCGGTTTGTGGGGGTGATGTAAAGGGGGGGTTAGGACAATAATCAAGAGGGGATCTTGATGTGAAGGGGGGAGAGGATTGTAATGTGCAGTGGGAACTGAGCATTTAGTGCACACGTTGCAGGTAGGGCAACCCATTCATTTTAAAGGGCTGCATAACTCACGAGAAACACAGAGAAAGTGCCTGACCGTTTTTTCAAAATCCCTCTACACCAAGCTGCATGGTGCTGCAGCAACATGGGGGTTGGCAACCATGAAAATGTGCCACAGGTGCCGACATGAGATTCAGGCCTCTGCTGGGAGAAAATTTTACTGAACAGACCTCAGTGAATTTTAATTCAAAACCCTTGCTTTAGGCACTACAAGAGTCTAATTCCCTGCTGCATCATATCATGTTAACCTAAGGCAGCACTGTGGCTTAGGGGTCAGTGCATCTGCCTTGCAGCATGGAGTCTTCTGAATCCCAGCCAGGACAGTAGCTGCATGGACTTTACAAGTTCTCCTTGTGCTTGCTTGTGAGGGTTTTCTCTCATGCTCCCAGCAACACTGTAGCCTATCCCCTCCTGACTAATTACACTTTTCATTCTGTTGTCTTGTTAGAGATAGTGCAGATGGATTTAGTGTGGAGTACACATCCCTGCATATGGAAGTCCCATATTGCCTGCATGCCAAAAAGGAATTCAAGTTCATTTAAAAGAGTGAAATGGGGGCACCCAGAAGATATTTTTGTGGCATGGCAGTGGTTGTAAATACCCCAAATCAGTATTCTGATATACTGCAATATACATTAGTAATATAAAACTAGCTGGATTGACAGCACACAGCATTTTGAGGTCTCAGGTATGACAGCCCCACCTACTGTCTTTAGTTAAACTCAAGCACTTCTACTCTTAAGTCTCTACAAGATAAATGTTATGAACTGGGAGGTCTCTTTGAGATAACACAAGAAGTGTGCAGAGGACACAGGACAGCTTAGAATTTCGAGAAGATCAAAAGATTTTTTTTGCACTTATCACACAGATGTAATGGAATACTTTTAATTGTATACTGTATATAAAAGTGTAATAATATATGTTTGTTGTTACTTTTTACATATTTTTTTAAAGGTTTAAGAACTAGAATAAACATACAAATAGCTCAAGATAAACAAGATACAATTAAAATTAAATGGAGTTTATGCTTTGAATGAATAAAAGATGTGCACTAATACTCTGGTCAGCCTATATCTTATGAGTAAGTTAGGAATTTAAGTGCTACACCACAACAGTAATATTTAAGTCTAAATACACGTTTATCCCAATGCTATATTGTTTGCTAAGCAAGAGTGTTTCAGTGGCTGTACCTCTGCCCCTTCATCAGGGCTTGGAAAAAATGAAACAGTGAAAAGTGTAAATGCACTCAATAATCAATCTATAGCTGGATGTTACAGAAACGAGTTTGCACAGCAATCCATCAGCAGCTGGTTCAAGGCTGCGAACCCTGATGAAGGAGGCAGAGGCAAAGTGGTGATTTAGCAAACAATATATCATTGGACTAATCTTTTATTTGAACCTGAATTTTAAAATGATATTAGAAGGTCCAATTTTAATTTTATTAAATTAAAACCATGTTATAACTACCTGTTCTGTGCAATGGCTTTTCTGCCGAGTGCCTCCATAGCAAGCCACTTGCTATGGGGGCACTTGTGCATACTCGCTTCAGAGCCCCATTTTGTGTGTCATTGACACACAGAATGAGGATCATCCCTGCACCCACTCCCTCCTCACTGGCTGTGATTAACAGCTGCTGTCTCTGAGCCAATGAGGATGGAGAACGCAGGGAGAGTCAATGCTCTCATGCACATCGCTGGATTGAGATCAGGCTTAGGTAAGTATTAGGGGCAGATGGAAGGGCTGCTTCACATAGAAGGTTGTTTACCTTCATGCAAAGAATGCATGAAACACCCTTAACCTTTAGAACCACTTTATGGTGTGGTGCTTCAATTTCTAACTCACTCATCCCTATCACAACCCAAAATGAAATTGTGTAAATGTTATGGAGTACAGAGATTGAAAGCCCAAATATTCATATTTTTCATATTTATGCTACACTGTAAAAGTGGATGACAGCAATAATTTAAAGCAAATATATAAAGATTTTCGGGGTCCCAGCACCTCTTGGCCACTTGTTCAAGCTTACACCTTATGACATCCTGCTGCTTTTAGCTTGATCTCTGTTCACTGCTCTGTAATCAGAACTCAAAAGGCAAAATATGATTCAGTGATCCTCATGGAGAAAGTGCCAACAGCAGAGCAATTATTTGTACTGTCTTCCCTTCTATGGATCCAATGAACTTTGCTTGTAGAGCACAACTTTTGATTACCAATTGATAACACTCTCCATTAAAAACTTCCAACAATCACACAGGACACAGACGTTGTTAGAACATGTGATATATTACTGTGAGAAAGATTTTTAATGCTTGCCAAAATGTAGGAAATTAAGGAACTTTTAATAACACAATCATTTTAGCCACATCCATTAAAACACCTTTCAGGTTAAAGAGGAGCTCCAGTCATATTTCTCAAAATTAAAAATAAGCAGCTACAAAAACTGGAGCTGCTTACTTTTAATAAACAGACACTCACCCGTCCCAGGATTCAGAGTTGTGCTCACCCGAGACCGAGCCGGTCTTTGGTCCCCAGAGCCTGCATCCTAACTGTGGGCACCCGTCCCTGGCAGCTTGCGGCTTCATAGCTAGCTGCCCACTGCGCATGCAAGAACCGCGCATTGTGAACAGTCCCATAGTCTTCTGGGACCTGTGATGTGTCCCAGAAGACTGCAGGGAGGGAGGAGAACTCCTCCCTAGGCAATCCGAGAGGAAGTGGCAGCGAGTAGCTGTCAAAATCAGGTACCTGCTCCAATAAATAAAAATGTGTGAAATGTTAAAGAGGAGCAGAGGAGGCCTTAAAGCATAACTTCCCCTTTTGGGTGAAGTTCCGCTTTAATATATGCTACTTTTGTCCCATTGGAGGAGATTTTCCTTTTATGCTTGGCCTGGAAACACAAAAGGAAATAAGAGAAAATCTGTCCACAGTGAACAGATTACCAATCTTATAGAGTTGTCAGAGAAATTGATGTCCCAATTATGGGATTTTATCTCACCTTTTGCTCTTGTGACAGTTTAAAAATGTTGGATTTCCCATCACTTTCATTCTCTGTGATAATAATGGTCCAAAGGACAAATAGGGGTGAACCTCCCCAGCAGGGACACAGACAGCAATTAAAACCTGACACAGGGTCTAACACTCCCCATTTCTATCCAAAACTAAAAAAATCCTTTTTTATACACTTGAAATAGGACTTTTATTATTAGAACAAGTGCAATATTAACTAGCATCAGCTGGTTTTCAGAAATATATAGCATAAAGACTACCAATTTTTTGAAGCTGAAATCCAGGCACATACAGGGGTGTTGGTATTTTTGAAAAAACTATATGTCCAGGGGCTAAATAGGGGCTTCAATCTCTACTTGTCTCTCATGACATTCTACTTGTCCAGATAAAAAAAATTTTTTTAACCAAAACCGTACTTCTGAGGTGCTTTTAGGAATGTCTGGGGCTTTTAAAAGCAAAAGGGGCTTTATCGCAACTGAAACGTTTAATATTTTTAACATTGCGCTGTTTATCTCCTTCACACCCCCTGGTCACCTCCAGCACCGCAGGGAGGTAGAGACCTTGCAGTGTAATGAGCAGTGATTGGGTGCTCCTCATGAAAAGGGAGTGTCGGGCTTATCCTTTATCCATTTCGCTGCCACAGCCGTTTTTGTGTTTTTTGCACAGGTTTAAAAAATTATTTTAGGCTTGAAGACTTGAAGATTACACCAACCCCCCCCCCCCCCCCAAACATGATATTTTCTGAAAGCAGAGACCCTAGAGAATAAAATTGGGATAGATCAAATTTTTTATGTCACACCATATTACCGCAAAAGTTTAGTAAAAATACACTTAAGTTAATTTTAGGGCACAAAAAGGCAATACATTACCTTATTTTTTTTTTGTAAAATATAAAAGATGAGGTTGCACCGAGTAAATAGATATCCAACATCAAACCTTAAATTTGCATGTGCTCATGAAATGGCAACGAACTTCAATATCCTATATTTTCTATGGGCGACACTTTTACAGCTCCTTTGAGGTCATCAGTATAGTGTTACAGAGGATATCTTGTGTTAGAATTATTGCTCTCATTCTGCCGTGCATGTAACATGTGTATCGCAATCGACATTTTCATGCATAGACACCCCAGCGTGTGCCTTTTCATTTGTACGTGAGTATAAGTGGGGGTGGGGGGGCCTTAATTTTTTTTGAGGGGATGTTATGTGCTTGGCTGTAACTTTAATTTTTTACACTTAAAAGAAAAAAAAAAACACTTTTTTTTCTACATCACATAGGGGACAAAAAGTCCCCTATGTGATGATTTTTGGTGAAAGGTTTTCTTTATTGAGACATCCAAGGTCTAAACGACCCTGGATGTCTTCCCCTGTACTCCACTGAATGTAATGCAGTGCACATCACACTGCATTACATTCTTTCCTGGCCTCGATGGCCAAAAATCTGTCAACAGGGATGTTATGATGGACAAGAAGGGGAAGGGAGCAGATGTGTTGTGTAGTGGGGATGGGACATGGGCCCGCAGATGGGCAAGCGGAGCCCGGGAGACATGGTGGGTGAGGGAAGTTCACGTGGGTGGGGGGGGCTGTAACTGTAGGCTGCTTTCACCTGACAGGTGAGCCCTGCTGCTTGCCTGCAGCAGGACTAAGTGTTAAAAAAAACTGCCTGCCCGGCATCCAGAACTTCATGTTTCGGGCATCGGGCAATTTAATTTAACATCCCTGTACATATTAAAAAAAAATCAGTTAATGTCATTATGTATTAAAATACAATTACGGAATTAATATTTGTAGATCACCGGAAGTAGCTATATTTCGTTTGCTGCCTGCTGACATTCCCAAGAAGTCAACTAAATTAATTCTTTACCTCTTACTAGCGGCAGGTATTACCATAGCTAGATGTTGGAGACAATCATCAATTCCGCTAGACGGGGTTAAACAAAAACTTAATTGGATAATGATAAATGATAAACTTACAGTGGGGCAAAAAAGTATTTAGTCAGCCACCAATTGTGCAAGTTCTCCCACTTAAAAAGATGAGAGAGGCCTGTAATTGGCATCATAGGTAGACCTCAACTATGAGAGACAAAATGAGTAAAAAAAAAAATACAGACAATCACATTGGCTGATTTGGAAAGAATTTATTTGCAAATTATGGTGGAAAATAAGTATTTGGTCAATATCAAAAGTTCATCTCAATGCTTTGTTATATATCCTTTGTTGGCAATGACAGAGGTCAAACGTTTCCTGTAAGTCTTCACAAGGTTGGCACACACTGTTGCTGGTATGTTGGCCCGTTCCTCCATGCAGATCTCCTCTAGAGCAGTCATGTTTTGGGGCTGTCTCTGGGCAACACGGACTTTCAACTCCCTCCAAAGGTTTTCTATGGGGTTGAGATCTGGAGACTGGCTAGGCCACTCCAGGACCTTGAAATGCTTCTTACGAAGCCACTCCTTCATTGCCCGAGCGGTATGTTTGGGATCATTGTCATGTTGGAAGACTCAGCCACATTTCATCTTCAATGCCCTTGCTGATGGAAGGAGGTTTGCACTCAAAATCTCACGATACATGGCCCCATTCATTCTGTCCTGTACATGGATCAGTCGTCCTGGTCCCTTTCTGGAGAAACAGCCCCAAAGCATGATGTTGCCACCCCAATGCTTCACAGTAGGTATGGTGTTCTTTGGATGCAACTCAGCATTCTCTCTCCTCCAAACACGACAAGTTGTGTTTCTACCAAACAGTTCTATTTTGGTTTCATCTAACCATATGACATTCTCCCAATCCTCTTCTGGATCATCCAAATGCTCTCTAGCAAACTTCAGACGGGCCCGGACATGTACTGGCTTAAGCAGGGGGACACGTCTGGCACTGCCGGATCTGAGTCCCTGGCGGTGTAGTGTGTTACTGATGGTAGCCTTTGTTACGTTGGTCCCAGCTCTCTGCAGGTCATTCACTAGGTCCCCCCGTGTGGTCCTGGGATTTTTGCTCACCGTTCTTGTGATCATTTTGACCCAACGGGGTGAGATCTTGCGTGGAGCCCCAGATCGAGGGAGATTATCAGTGGTCTTGTATGTCTTCCATTTTCTAATTTTTGCTCCCACAGTTGATTTGTTCACACCAAGCTGCTTGCCTATTGCAGATTCAGTCTTCCCAGCCTGGTGCAGGTCTACAATTTTGTTTCTGGTGTCCTTCGACAGCTCTTTGATCTTCACCATAGTGGAGTTTGGAGTGTGACTGTTTGAGGTTGTGGACAGGTGTCTTTTATACTGATAACAAGATCAAACAGGTGCCATTAATACAGGTAATGAGTGCAGGACAGAGGAGCCTCTTAAAGAAGAAGGTACAGGTCTGTGAGAGCCAGAAATCTTGCTTGTTTGTAGGTGACCAAATACTTATTTTCCACCATAATTTGCAAATAAATTCTTTCCAAATCAGCCAATGTGATTGTCTGGATTTTTTTCTCATTTTGTCTTTCATAGTTGAGGTCTACCTATGATGCCAATTACAGGCCTCTATCATCTTTTTAAGTGGGAGAACTTGCACAATTGGTGGCTCACTAAATACTTTTTTGCCCCATTATACGAACATTGTCAATAATGATATATCCCTATTATTTAATAGAACTACAGGTGACCCCCTCTCCCTTTTTCCTTTTCTTTTTCTCTTCTCACCCCCCTTCCCCCGTTCTCTTCTGACTTATCCTGGATCTTTCTTTCGATTCTTCTATTTTTAGTCTTTTTTTTCGGTTTTCATATTGTTGTTAAATATCCATATGAAACTGCCTATGTCTACTGACTGATAAAACAGTTGCTTCCCTGTGGGGATGGTGTTTCCTGTTTACAACATCATCGACTAATGTTTTCTTATGTGCCTATATATTTTATGAACATGTTTGTTCACCCCAACTCACCATGTAGGTGGGCAATGTTTTTATTTCTGTGTACACCAATTTTTCAATAAAAATATTGAAATATAAAATACAATTACACTTATTTTAAATGAAGCTTATATAAATACTTGAATTTGAATTAGCATTACCTTTGGGTAAAGCAGCACTGGTACTGGGAAAAGGAGGGGCAGGCTCCTGCATTACCTATATTAACACCAACATGCTGCCAGCAGAACTGAACAGAAAGAGGCCCTCATCATTCTGTTGCTGCTCCTTTATTTTTAAATCACAGACTGGGGGTATGGAGGGGATCTAACTTCAGTAGAGAAGCCAGTTCACCATGCTGAACAGCTATTTGGCAGGATGGTGTAAAACTCAGGATTGGATGGAAAGAAATATAGATCATTTGCCAGATACGGCAGTTCATATATACTGTATTTATTTGTGACTATCCACCAAATGTGATCTGCAGTCAAGGTGTCACAGCAGTCTATTTGCCAATTATCTAACTAGTTTCACTCCAAAACAGAACTCCCCTGCCCATTTAGTACAATCCAGATACAGTGCTGTGAAAAAGTATTTGCTTGCTTCCTGGTTTTTTTTTTTTTGCATATTTTTCACACTTAAATGATTCAGAACATCAAACATATTTTAATATTACACAAAGATAACCCAAGTAAATACAAAATGCAGTTTTTAAATGATAAAAAATTCAGGAAGGGGGCAAATACTTCTCATATCACTGTAAGGTAGTTTAGGTCTTAAAGCTCCTGCTCTCCCATAAGGCTATGCACCATGTTATCTTGCCGTTTGACCCATCCACTCACCGAAACATCAGAGCATGTGGTCAAGGAACCTCTGTGTCTTGGAGAACAAGTTCCACAATACTATAATAAACTAATAGTACCAGTGTACCAGAGAGAGGGTTCCCTTGCAATTAATTTTTAACCAGTTCCCGTCTAGGCTATAGGAGAATGATGGCCTAGCAGGACTTTCGTCGATCCGGGTGGCCATCGTGTGACGCCCACCTTGTGCACGCTGCGTCAAGATCTGTCATCTACTGTGTCCAAGAGACACAGGCGATGACTGATCTGTGTACCAGCCCATTGCCAGTACCATGTGAGGGCTGTGACCAATCACAACAGGTTACATAAAAATTGTAAACAATGGATGGCTCTTTTTCATGCTATCCATTGTATACAATTGCATTGTTAGCTGTGATTGGTCACAGTGATCACATGTACAGACGGGGCCAATCACAATCCAACTGTGTCATGTGATTAGCTGTGGCCAATCACAACAAAAAACACAATGAATCTATTTCATTCAGTTAAATGCTTGCCTATAGCAGTGCTATAGGCAATGATAATGTGCAAAAAAAAATACTGAACACTTCCTCAGAGTAGTACAATGTAACTATGGTAACATTATATTACTCTGGTCACAGTGTTTTATTAAAAAAAAAATGTAAAAAAAAGAAAAAAAACAAACATACTAAAAAAAAAGTGTGCAGTCACCAGTCGGTGTCCCTTATGACACCCATAACAATTATATGATGACGCTGTACTGAATGGTGACAGTATGTGAAAAAAAAATTGTGACTTTTTTTTTTTTCATTTTCCAGAAAAATTATGACAAAAAATTACAACTTCAAAAAACTCACCACACCTCCTACTAAATACCACAGACTGTCTACTTTCCAGATCTGTACCATAGTTTGTGGACTCTATAACTTTTCTGCAGACTAAATAATATACACTGATTTGGGTTATTTTCACAAAAGAAATGTAGCACAATACACTTTAGCCTAAATTTATGAAGAACAATTATTTACTTGCAAAATTTTATACCAGAAACAAAGAAAAATTTTATTTTTTTTAATTTTCAGCCTTTTTTGATTTATTTAGAAAAACATTAAAAACCCAGTGTTGATTAAATACCACCAAAATTAAGCTTTATTTGTGTGAAAAAAATGATAAAATTTAGTTTGGATACAGTGTTGCATGGCTGCGCAAATGTCATTCAAACTGTGAGAGCGCCAAATGCTGCAAATGGCCTGGGCAGAAAGGGGTAAAAGTGCCTGCTATTGAAGTGGCTAAATCTAATCACCATGCATTGCTAAATCCTGGGGCAAATCCTAATTCAGACAAATAGATCCTCTTATCATTGGCTATCATAGACATCTTATCTTCTATCATGCCATCTGTAAGCATTACACATTTTATCAGTTACTGTATCTGCCTTTATGTCGCCTTTGACAGCTGATTACAATTGTTCCATCTAAATATGTAGCTATAAATGTTTCCATGGCAAATATGGATCAGTCTCCAAAAGCTAAAGGTTTTCACAGTCATAGAAAACAGTTACATACTGTATAGCTTTAACACTTTTCTGGAGATAGTTTTTTTTTAACTACCTGAGCCTAATTCAGACAAGCATTTGCACCATTTTAGGTGACATTATCGACACAGACAACTAGCTCTGGTAGTTCTTTCTATTGCCACTTTTAGAACCCGTCACTGTGGCAGCAACAGATTCTTAAATAATTAGCACCAGAACCTGGTGGTAATTAAGACCAGCTCTGACCCAGTGTACAGAGGTACTCCAGTTCTCAAAGTGGGGTATGGCTGTGCTGAGAAGCTGCCATGTAGATTCCCCGCCCAAAAGCTAAATGTAAACAGAGGGGCCAGGATAGTGGTGATGTCTTTACCTAAATGTGGCAAGTCCCTGGGTGGGTGCAACAGGATGGAGATCTGAGAGGCTAGTACTTCATCAGGTCTGCCTTAGTTTTAATTGACGGCAGAAGGCAGTGAGTAGATACAAAAGCTGCAATTGGACTAAATAGCTGCTATAGAGCCACCCACTGCCTTGCACTATCAATCAACAGTAAGGCAAGTCATAGATCGTGCGATTTTCCTTCCTGCAACCATGGGTTGCAGGAAGAAAATTGCTCAATTCCCCCATGAACACTGACTGTGCTCCAGTGGACCTATTGTGTTCTCGGTGGGAAGCCATCCAGCTATACCTGCAGGCAGTAATTGCATGCTAAAAATCTGATATGCTTGTTGTACCCAAGTCAATCGATTGATCGACTTGGGTACAATCAGCCTGCCCATAGATGGATTGAATCTCAGCTTGGCCCTGCTGAACCAGCTGAGATTCGATCCATCTATGGCCGGCTTTAAGCAGACCCAATGGGGAACTAATCTCTCAGTTCCCCAGCAGGCTTCACCCACTGCATTACAAAAATCTGTGGAGATGCGCCTGTCAGCATGACAAGCCGAGTGGCTGGGGAGTGAGCAGACCCTGAGTGCCAGGCTCTGACAGGTTCAAGTACCTTTCTATGACAGGTACATGAATTGGGCACAAACACTGAAAATTTTGTTGTGGTAGCATGGCAGAATTCTGAAGAGTGTCTACAACACCCCCTATAATTCCTCTATCAATGATTCCTATACCCTGTACTGGTGTCCTGCCTAATTCGTCTTTTTACAATTTAAATTCACAAAACATTATAGTAAACCCTTTACAAGTCTAGAGATATCTTTTAAACATAAGTGGAAACAGTTCTGGTCTGTAAAGTAGCCCCAAAAAGATTAGATATGACTAAAGCACCATTTCTTAGGTTTATCAATGCAGGCACATCAAGACAAATAACAATTGTGTTCATTGTAAAACAATCATTAGACTTAAATGCTTATAAAACTAGGTATGGTCAATACTTGTATTGGAAAAACAGTATTTTCAGACTGAAAAAACTACAAACAGTTCTACCAAGGTAATGGCTGATTTATATCAGCATTATATCAACATGAAATACTATCAAACAATAATAATTAGAAACATCATTATCTGTATATCAGTCAATGGATTGATGTGAAGTGTTGTGCCAATGGTAGTCATGATGATGATGATGTTGATGAATCAAACCTGGATAAGCAATACTGTGAAAAGTGGATGTTTTTAAACATTGCATATGTCACTAGTGAAGTACACACCCAAAAAAGCATTTAAAATCAGATGATAGACTGTGTAGACTTAAAAACACGAAATCATTTCTAACATATAGGCTACTGCTTGTCATGTGCTTAGAGTCCAAAAGTGATACTAAACATGACCCATAATGAAGCTCAGAGCTGTGATAGGGGGAAGGAGAAAGCCCTGTGCTTGTGCGGATTTATGGACAAGGGAGAGCATACTGCATGTGTGCAGATCTGTGGACGAGGGTGAGATCTCTGCACAATTGTGGATGTGTAGTTGAGAGAGTGTGGACCTGCTGTGTAGGTAAGGATTTGTGGACAAGGGAGAGCGCACTGTGCAAGTATGAATTTGTGGATGAGGGAGAGCGCACTGTGCAAGTATGAATTTGTGGATGAGGGAGAGCGCACTGTGCAAGTATAAATTTGTCGATGAGGGAGAGCGCACTGTGCAAGTATGAATTTGTGGATGAGGGAGAGCGCACTGTGCAAGTATGAATTTGTGGATGAGGGAGAGCGCACTGTGCAAGTATGAATTTGTGGATGAGGGAGAGCGCACTGTGCAAGTATGAATTTGTGGATGAGGGAGAGCATACAGAGCAAGTACGAATTTGTGGATGAGGGAGAGCATACTGAGCAAGTACGAATTTGTGGATGAGGGAGAGCGCACTGTGCAAGTACGAATTTGTGGATAAGGGAGAGCGCACTGTGCAAGTACGAATTTGTGGATAAGGGAGAGCGCACTGTGCAAGTATGAATTTGTGGATGAGGGAGAGCGCACTGTGCAAGTACGAATTTGTGGATGAGGGAGAGCGCACTGTGCAAGTATGAATTTGTGGATGAGGGAGAGCGCACTGTGCAAGTATGAATTTGTGGATGAGGGAGAGCGCACTGTGCAAGTATGAATTTGTGGATGAGGGAGAGCGCACTGTGCAAGTATGAATTTGTGGATGAGGGAGAGCGCACTGTGCAAGTATGAATTTGTGGATGAGGGAGAGCGCACTGTGCAAGTATGAATTTGTGGATAAGGGAGAGCATGCTGTGCATGTGCGGTTTTGTGGATGAGGGAGAGCACACTGAGCAAGTACGAATTTGTGGATAAGGGAGAGCATGCTGTGCAAGTATGAATTTGTGGATGAGGGAGAGCGCACTGTGCAAGTATGAATTTGTGGATAAGGGAGAGCGCACTGAGCAAGTATGAATTTGTGGATAAGGGAGAGCATGCTGTGCAAGTATGAATTTGTGGATAAGGGAGAGCATGCTGTGCAAGTATGAATTTGTGGATAAGGGAGAGCATGCTGTGCATGTGCGGTTTTAAGGATGAGGGAGAGCACACTGAGCAAGTATGAATTTGTAGTTGAGATAACATGCACAGTACGTGTTAAAATTTTTGGACAAGGGAGAGCACACTGAGCAAGTACAAATTTTTAGTCCAGGGAGTGGCCAGCACGTTCATATTTGTGGACAAGAAAAAGCACACTGTGCAAATGCGTATTTGTGGATGAGGGAGAGTGCACTGTGCAAGTACGAATCTGTGAATGAGGAAGAGCGCACCGTTCAAGTGAGGACTTTTGAACAAGGGAGAGCATTCTGCACATGGGCTGATTTGTGGATGAGGGAAAAGTATACTGTGCAAGTACAAATTTGAATATGAGGGAGAGTGCACTGCACATGTTCAAATTTGTGTGCAAGTGTGTATTTGTGAATGAGGGAACGCACACTGTGCAAATGCAATTTGTGGATGAGATAGAGTGTACTGTGCAAATGTGGATTTGTGGATGAAGGAGAGTGCAGGCCTTGCTGAAGCTAAGGTTGGCCTACAGGTATGTAATTTAAAGAACTAATGCCCACAATACCTTAGCTCAAATAGTCTGATGTCAGCGGACTGCACCTCAGTTTCTTCCGGAAGCCAGTCTTTGGCCATCTTGATTGGCTGTCATGGAATAACATAACACCTGTGCATGCATAGGAGTACAGTCATCCTGGCACACAGGCATAGTGCAGGAATGTATATACATGTGCAGTTCAGTGAACATGTTCCTTCAGTAAAAAAAAAAAAACAGCCTGCCTGCTTAGTTAGAATTTAACCCTTTCACTGCCACGTCCATACGTCATACAAACCTGGCAGCGGAGGGGTTTTACACACAATTCGGTGGCTGCAGCCACAGATTCTGTATAAAACTGACAGGCAGACTCCTGCCTTTGAGGTGGAAGCAGTCGGGCAGCTGCGCTGCAGCTCTATTGCTTCCACACACCCCCAGTAGTGGCACCCACCATGTACGTCAGGCTCCACTTGCCCATCTGTGGGCTGACTTGGCGGGTGCTGGCGGGTAGAGGAGAGAGTGGACACAAATCCGCTCTCCTAACTTTCTTGCTGTGACCCAGAAAGCGACGTGTATGACGTCACTTTCAGATCACGTATGTCACTTTCCCCAGCTAGGATAAGGGAGGAATGTATTGCAATACATTCAGTGGACCCCAGATGAGACATGCAAAGACCCTGCATGTCTCATCAAAGAGAACCTGTCACCTAAAAATCATCACAATAGGTGACTCTGTGTACCCAATGTGATGCAAAAAAAATTTTTTTTATTGCAAAAAAATAAAGTTACATTTAAGCATTACACCATCCCCCCCCAAAAAAAAACATTTTGAGCTCCCACCCCTACATACGCAAGTACAAACGTAAACGCATGTGCCAGGGTGCCCACTCGTGAAAACATTGATTGCGATATACCTGTTCCATATCGCTGCACACGCTGGAGTGAGAGCAATAATTATAGCACAAGAGCTCCTCCGTAATGCTAAACTGATGACATGTAGGGGATTTGAAGCATCGCCTATGGAAAATATAGGGTACTGAAGTTTGTTGCCATTTCACAGGCGCACACAAATTTAAGGTTAGTAAAGTAGGGTATTTTCTCGGTGCAACCTCACCTTGTATATTTTACCAATAATTTTGGTAATTTATTGCACTTGTGTGTCCTAAAATTCACTTTAGTGTTTTTTTTACTGAAATTTTGTGTTTTGTTGCAGTAATATCGTGTGACAGAAAAAATAACTAGCGCTATTTATTCTCTAGGGTGTCTGCTATCAGGAAATATACAGTGAAGGAAATAAGTATTTGATCACCTGCTGCTATTGAACCTGGGGGGGGGGGGTGTTCTGCTACTGGGGAGTCTGTGCTAGGGGGAAGTTCTACTACTGAGGGCTCTGTACTGGGGGAGTTCTAATACTGTACCATTAAATCTTGGATGAGAACCTTCTTCCCTCAGCCAGGGCATTGAAAATGGGTTGTGGATGGGTGTGCCAGCATGACAATGACCCAAAACACATGGCCAAGGCAACAAAGGAGTGGCTCAAGAAGAAGCACATTAAGGTCCTAGAGTGGCCTAGCCAGTCTCCAGCCCCTAATCTGATTGAAAATCTGTGGAGGGAGCTGAAAGTTTGATTTGCCAAACGTCAGCCACCAAACCTTAATGACTTGGAGAGGATCTGCCAAGAGGAGTGGGCCAAAATCTCTCCTGACATGTGTGCAAACCTGGTGGCCAACTACAGGAACCGTCTGACCTCTGTTATTGCCAACAAGGGATTTGCCGCAAAGTACTAAGTCATGTTTTGTGAAGGGGATCAAATACTTATTTCCCTCATGAACATGCAAATCAGTGCATAATTTGTTAGACATGCATTTCTTTTGAATTTTTTGATGCTATGCTGTCTCTCAGTGTTACAATACACCTACCATTCGATTTTTAGACTGATCATTTCTTTGTGAGTGGGCAAACATTCAAAATCAGCAGGGGAGCAAATATTTATTTCCTTCACTGTATAATGTTTCAGGGTTTTGTGTAATCTTCAAGCCTAAAATGATTTTTTAAACATGTGTACAAAAAAATGCAAAAACAGCTCTGAAAGCAAAAATGTTAATAGACACTCATTTTCCCTACACTGTACCATGATTTGTGAATAACTGTGACCCCTTGGCTGCACTCCGTACTTTATTATAAGGGTGAAATATCCCTTTAAAAAGAAAATTCTTGGAATTTTGTGTTACATCTTCCATTAATGCTTCAAGCATTAAATAAAGGAAATGGAAAAACACTAACTGCAAAGTACGCCCTTAGTAAACAATCATAGTCCATCTTGCACAGGTCTGAGTTCAGTAAAGTGAAGTCTGATTGGTTGCTATGAGTTACTGAACATTACTCCCTGCAGTGCCAAACAAGCCTTTACGTTTTCAAGATATTAAATGCAGTTTTTACTAGGTTGGAGGAAGGATATGTAGTAACATAAAATACATCTGTCACTAACCTGGGCAATTCATACTGACTATATGACTAAGAGCCTAATATCCTTTTAATGAATTCCACAACAGCAATGAAATTATATGTAAATCAATCGGTAAAATCCTTTTCTGACTTTCTGACTTCACTGATTGATCCAGGTCAGCAACTCACTAGGTAGTGAAACCGTGATCAGCAAATCAACAATGACAACTCCCATGTTCCCATTCATTTTTAGTAACTTCAGGACTCTACAATGGTAAGCAGAAGAATGTTAGATGTTAGGAATTATTTAACTTTTTGTTATCCTGCCCAATCTAAGAGCTCGTGCCTACCAGCCTGCACACTTAAGCTCGTGCATGCTGGCATCCGTTGTGTACGGGCGGTATGATGTGTTGTTACAAAAGCAAGCCATACGTGGGTCGAATTCCGAACGATTTTTCGATCAAAAACATTGTTTGTTCTGTAATCCGATGGTGCCACATATTATTTAGAAAATTGGTAGTTTTCACGAATTTTCCAGCATGCCCGATAAACGAAATGAGAAGGAACTACAAAAATCGGCCGGTGCAATCACCCCACTAACAGAGTGAAAATCGGCCGATTATTCTTAGGTCTGATTTTCGAACAAAAAATCATTTGAAAATCGACCCATGTATGGCTGGCTAAAACACATCACGTTGTTTACTTTTTTTAACTTTATTGAAGTGTCACATAATGACACTTCATTCAACTTAATGCACCTGTGGTGTATCACGAAGTGCAGTCTGGTGAGCTGTGCTGCGCAAGAATGGAATGCGATGAGCTGAGCTGCACAGTGAAAAAGGCATACATGTTACACAGTGCACACCTCCACATGTATAGCGTGAACACAGGGCACAATAGTAACAATTGTTTTGTATGTGTGCTTGTCTTGAGCCTGTGCTCATCTACACACATCAACGCAGCTCAGCGGATATTATATGAGCAAGCCCTGAGAAATGCCAGGCAGACATCACTGGACTACATGATCAGCAACAAAAGAATAAAAAAGGTGAAGACAAGGATTTTATTTTATAAAATAGCAATTGTTTATGATACACAGTGCCATAGCAATTAAAAGGTCATTCTATCTTACATCTACAGAGTCACTTCTGCTGCCATGCAGCCTCCAAATGTGACAAGAGATTCTGCAGCTGCAGCATATCATGCAATTACTGGACTGGTGTTAGTGTCATCATAGAGGCTGCAGGGGATCAGCAACAATGCATTACAAATGGTGAAAATATGCATTTTAGTTTAAAAATGACCATTTCAACACACAGTACATAGACATGGTCAGCTGTTGTCACGATCAGGAAACCCTCCCTTAGAAATACCGCCAGACATCACTGGACTCCATGCATGTAAAAAGAAAGTGGTTACAAAGTGGATGAAAGATTCACAACAACAAAAAAAAGGTAAAAAAATCAAGTATTTTGTTTAAAAAAAAAAAAAAAAAAAGACAATTTCAACACAGATTACATGGTCAAGGTCAACTCTTGTCATCATCAGGACATCATCAGGAAACCCTTCCTATAAAATGCCATGCAGCCATCATTGGAGTGCATGGATGTAAAAGGAAAGGCTTGCAGAAGACCAGCATCAAAGGATGAAAAAGGTAGTTTAAAAAAAAACCCGACAATTTCAACACAGATTACATGGTCAAGGTCAACTCTTGTCATCATCAGGACATCATCAGGAAACCCTTCCTATAAAATGCCATGCAGCCATCATTGGAGTGCATGGATGTAAAAGGAAAGGGTTGCAGAAGACCAGCATCAAAGGATGAAAAAGGTAGTTTAAAAAAAAAAACGACAATTTCAACACAGATTACACGGTCATGGTCAGGCATGGTCAACTCTTGTCATCATCAGGCCATCATCAGGAAACCCTTCCTATAAAATGCCATGCAGCCATCATTGGAGTGCATGGATGTAAAAGGAAAGGCTTGCAGAAGACCAGCATCAAAGGATGAAAAAGGTAGTTTAAAAAAAAACCCGACAATTTCAACACTTATTGCACAGCTGTGGTTAACTGTTGTCACCATCTGAAAACCTTCCTTTAGAAATGCCATGCAGCCATCACTGGACTGCATGCATCTAAAGGAAAGTGGCTGCAAATAGGATGCAGAAGATTCCCAACAAAGGGTGAATGACCATTTCAACACAAATTACAGACATGGTAAACTCTTGTCACCGATATTGACCCCCATTACGTACCCTGAGAAATGCCATGCAGATATCATTGGAGTGTAAAAAGAAAGTGGCCACAAAGTAGATCAACAACATATGATCAAACAAGGGTAAAGGCAAGTATTTTATTTAAAGCAAAAATTAACATTTAAACACACATTACACAAGCATGGTCAAATGTTATCCCCGACAGGAAACCCTCCCTTAGAAATGCCATGCAGCCATCACTTGAGTGTATGTATCTAACAGGAAAGTGGCTGCAATGAGGCTGGAGGAGATGAGCATAAAGAATACAAATGGTAAAAACAAGTATTTATTTTTGAAATGTAACCATTTTAACACACATTAAGTGGCCAGAAAGAGGATGCAGGAGATAAGCAACAACGAATGAACACAGGCATGTTGCTTAAAAAATGGAAATTGTATATAATACACTGAGCTTTATCAATTAAAATGTCATTCAATTACCTTAAATCTACAGGGTCCCTTCTGCTTCTACAAGAGCATGCAGACGACACATGTGAGAAGAGGGTCTGCAGCAGCACATCATACAGTACTGGTCTTCTGTTCCCTTTTTAAGTCTATTTTCAAAGAGGAGCACTAACTACACCTGCCCCCATCACAAAGTTCCTGTGTGTGTGGTGGGGGGTGAGGAGGAAAATAAGAACACACTGACATACACAGAGTCCTATGATAACAGAGGAGCCAAATAATAATAAAGGCGTCCCATGATAACAGCGGACCCCCAAGATAACAGAGGAGCTTCACGATATCAGAGGAGCCCCATAATAACAAATGAGCCCCATGATAGCAGAGGACCCCCATGATAACAGAAGACCCCCCATGAGAACAAAGGATTCCCATGATAACTGAAAAGTCCCATAACAGAGGAGCTCCATAACAGAGGAGTCCCACGATAAGAGGACCCCTACGATAACAGAGGAGCCCCATGATAACCGAGGAGCCCCATGATAATCGAAAAGTCCCATAACAGAGGAGCTCCATGATAACAGAGGAGTTCCACAATAAGAGGACCCCTACGATAACAAAGGAGCACCATGATAACAGAGTTACCCCATCATAACAGAGGGCCCCCATCATAACAAAGGGCCCCCATCATACCAGAGGAGTCCCACGATAACAGAGGAACCCCATGATAACAGAGGAATCCCTTGATAACAGAGGAGCCCCACGATATCAGAGGAGCCCCACGATAACAGAGGAACCCCATGCTACCAGAGGAGTCCCATGATAACAGAGGAACCCCATGCTACCAGAGGAGTCCCATGATAACAGAGGAACCCCATGATAACAGAGGAGTCCCATGATAACAGAGGAGTCCCATGATAACAGAGGAACCCCATGATAACAGAGGAACCCCATGCTACCAGAGGAGTCCCATGATAACAGAGGAGCCCCATGATAACAGAGGAACCCCATGCTACCAGAGGAGTCCCATAATAACAGAGGAGCCCCATGCTAACAGAGGGGTCCCATGATAACAGAGGAGCCCCATGATAACAGAGGAACCCCATGATAACAGAGGAGCCCCAGGATAACAGAGGAGCCCCACAATAACAGAGGAGCTCCATGATACTAGAGGACCTCCATGATAACTGAAGAGTTCCACAATAACAGAGGAGCCCCATGATACCAGAGGACCCCCATGATAACCGAAACGTCCCATGATAACAAAGGATTCCCACAATACCAGAGGAGCCCCAAGATACCAGAGGACCCCCGAGATACCGAAAGGGACCCGCATGATAACTGAAGAGTCCCATAACAGAGGTGCCCCACAATACCAGAGGAGTCCCACGATAACAGAGGCGTCCCACGATAACAGAGGACCCCCATGATACCAGAGGAGTCCCACGATAGCAGAGGAGTCCCACGATAGCAGAGGAGTCCCATGATACCAGAGGAGTCCCATGATACCAGAGGAGTCCCACGATAACAGAGGAGTCCCACGATAACAGAGGGGTCCCATGATACCAGAGGAGTCCAACGGTAACAGAGGAGTCCCATGATAACTGAAGAGTCCCATAACAGAGGAGCCCCATGATAACAAAAGGAGTCCCACAATAACAGAGGAGCCCCATGGTAACCAAAGAGTTCCATAACAGAAGAGCCCCATGATAACACTGGAGCCCCATCATAACTGAAGTGTCCCACGATAACAGAGGACCCCCATGATACCAGAGGAGTCCCATGATAACAGAGGACCCCCATGATAACTGTAGAGTCCCATGATAACAGAGTAGTCCCATAACAGAGGAGCCCCATGATAACAGAGGAGTCCCACGATAACCGAAGAGTCCCACGATAACCGAAGAGTCCCATGATAACAGAGGAGTCCCATAACAGATGAGCCCCATGATAACAGAGGAGTCCCACGATAACAGAGGAGTCCCACGATAACAGAGGAGTCCCACGATAACAGAGGAGTCCCACGATAACAGAGGAGTCCCACGATAACAGAGGAGTCCCACGATAACAGAGGAGTCCCACGATAACAGAGGAGTCCCACGATAACAGAGGAGTCCCATAACAGAGGAGTCCCATGATAACAGAGGAGTCCCATAACAGAGGAGTCCCATGATAACAGAGGAGTCCCATGATAACAGAGGAGTCCCATAACAGATGAGCCCCATGATAACAGAGGAGTCCCACAATAACAGAGGAGTCCCACAATAACAGAGGAGTCCCACGATAACAGAGGAGTCCCACGATAACAGAGGAGTCCCATAACAGAGGAGCCCCATAACAGAGGAGTCCCATGATAACAGAGGAGCCCCATAACAGAGGAGTCCCATGATCGCAGAGGACCCACATGATAACTGAAGAGTCCCATAAAACAGGAGCCCCATGATAATGGAAGAGACCCTGATAATAACGGAGTCCCATGATAAAAGAACACCCCCATAATAACAGTGTAGTCCCATGATAATATAGGAGTCACATGATACTAGAAGTGCCCCGTGTTCATCCTCCACCTTACCTGCACCCACCAGTGACCGGGACCCGGCGTCTTCCTGCCCTCCTCCCAGACACAGGTCACCTCAACCATACGCGGAGCTGCCTCGTCCATACACCTTCCTTCCTCCCCTCCTGTCTGTACTTTCCTCTCACCTGCCTTTATAGACTTCCATGCCCCCGCACACTCGTCTCGTTCCTTGCCATAGTCTGCCCACAGCTCCTCTCCTTCCCACGTCTTCCTCTGTGTCACATGGCAGGCGATCAAGTGGGGCGCCACCGCTTCTCCCTTCTTCCTTTGGTGTTCGCCGACCAGCCCACACACGACATTCCGCCCCCGTCATGCAGCCTGACAACAAAACACAACCTTGTCACCTGAGGGGAGAAGAGTGTCCTGTGCTTCCCTCACCCACCGGGCACACGGACCTGTTAGGGGTCCCCCCTAAAAAAACCACACACACAGTTCAGCCTCCATCCCACCCACAGCACTCCCACCGTTCAGCCCCCTCCCCCTACATGAAAACTGAGGTATTTTCAGGGGAAATATGTGAGAGAGAAAAAAAAAAAAAACACAAAAGCATCCCTCAGAGTGCAGACAATTCGGAGAGATGGGGGATGTGAGGACCCCCCTTACATTTCCCAGAACACATTTCTCAGCACTGCAAGCAGGCAGCGAGAAACTCTGCCTATATATATATACACACTATATTGCCAAAAGTATTGGGACACCCCTCTATATCATTGGATTCAGGTGTTCCAATCTCCTCCATGGCCACAGGTGTATAAAATCATCACCTAGGCATGCAGACTGCTTCTACAAACATTTGTGAAAGAATGGGTCTCTCTCAGGAGCTCAGTGAATTCAAGCATGGTACCATGATAGGTTGTAACCTGTGCAATAAGTCCATCCGTGAAATTTCCTTGATACTAAATATTCCACGGTCAGCTGTTAGTGGTATTATAACAAAGTGGAAGCAACTGGGAAGAACAGCAACTCAGCCACAAAGTGGTAGGCCACATAAAATGACAGGGGGTCAGCACATGTTGAAGCGCACAATGCGCAGAAGTCGCCAACTGTCTGCAGAGTCAATAGCTAAAGACCTCCAAACTTCATGTGACCCTCAGATTAGCACAACAACAGTGTATAGAGAGCTTCATGGAACAGACCCCTCAGTAGTGAAACTCCTCCCCCCCACCCCTAGTATAGACCCTTCTGTAGTAGAACTCCCTCTAGTATAGACCCTTCAGTGGCTGAACACCCCACCCACTGCAGACCCTCGGTAGCAGGACGTCTCCCCAGTACAGACCCTTTAGTAGCAGAATACCTACTTCAGTACAGACCCCTCAGTATTAGAACTCCTCCCACTACAGACCCCTCAGTAATAGAAAACCCCCAGTACAGGCCTCCTAGTAACAAAATGCCCCCCCAAGTACATATCCCTCAGTATTAGAACTCCTCCCCAGTACAGTTCCCTCAGTATTAGAACTCCATTTCCCCAATATAGACCCTTCAGTATTAGAACTCCATCCTTCCAGTACAGTAGTAGAACTCCCCCCAGCACAGACCCCTCAGAAGTAAAACTCCCCCCAGCACAGACCCCTCAGTAGTAGAATACCCTACCAGGACAGATCCCTCAGAAGTAAAACTCCCCCCAGCACAGACCCCTCAGTAGTAGAACTCCCCCAGCACAGACCCCTCAGAAGTAATACTCCCCCCAGCACCGACCCCTCAGTAGTAGAATACCCTACCAGGACAGCCCCTCAGTAGGAGAAACCCTACCAGGATAGAACCCTCAGTAGGAGAAACCCTACCAGGATAGAACCCTCAGTAGGAGAAACCCTACCAGGATAGAACCCTCGATGGCAGAACAGATCCATCAGTAGCAGAACATCCCTTCAGTACAGATCATCTCAGTATTAGAACTCCCCCCCAGTACAGAGCCCTCAGTAGTAGAACGTCCCCCTATCACAGACTCCCCAGTAGCAGAACACCCCCCCGGTACAGACCCCCTAGTAACAGAATGCCCCCCCAGTACATACCTCTTCCACAGTCCCCTCAGTATTAGAACTTCATCTCCAGAGTACAAACGCCACAGTAGTGGAACATCCCCCTCCCTCAGTACAGACCTCTCAGTAGCAGAAAGTCCCTTCAGTACAGATTACTTAGTAGCAGAATACATCTCAGTATTAGACCCCCTCAGTAGTAGAACTCCACCCCAGCACAGACCCCTCAGTAGCAGGACACCTCCCCCCCAGTACAGACCCCTCAATAGTAGAATATCCCCCCAGTGCAGACCCCTCACTGGTAGAACTCTCCCCAGTATGGACCCCTCAGTAGTAGGACACCATCCCATTAGAGAGCCCTCAGTAGCAAAATACCCCCCCCCCAGTAAAGACCCCCCTAGTAAAAGAACCCCCCTCAGTACAGAACCCAAAAGTATTACAACTCCCCCAAGTACAGAACCCTAAGTAGTATAACTTTCCTATACCTTTCCCCTAACACAGACCTCTCAGTAGTAGAACACCCCCCCTCCACCTCAGCACAGGCCATTCAGTAGCAGAACAAGTCCACCCCCCCCCCTCCAGTATAGAGATCTCAGTAGTAGACTTCGCCCCCCCCCCCCATTACTGACCTCTCGGTATTAAAACTGCTCCCAGCAGTAGAGACATCTCAATAGTTGAACTCCCCCCCCAGTACAGACCCCTCAGTATTAGAACTGCCCCCCCTAGACCTCTCAGTACTAGAACTCCCCTCCAGTACAGACCCCTCAGTATTAGAGCTGCTTCCCCAGTACAGACCCCTCAGTACTAGAACTCTCCTCCAGTACAGACCCCTCAGTATTAGAGCTGCCTCCCCAATACAGACCCCTCAGTACTAGAACTCTCCTCCAGTACAGACCCCTCAGTATTAGAGCTGCCCCCCAGTACAGACCCCTCAGTATTAGAACTGCTCCCCCAGTAAAGACCTCTCGGTAGTTGAACTCCCCACCCAGTACAGGCCCCTCAGTATTAGAACAGCCTCCCCCAGTATAGACCTCTCAGTAGTAGAACTCCCCCATAGTACAGACCCCTCATTATTAGAGCTGCCCCCCCCCAGTACAGACCGTTCAGTATTAGAAAGTCCTTCCCCAGTATAGGCCCCCCCAGTACCAGAACTCCCCCCAGTATAGACCCCCACAGTAGCAGAACACCCCCCGTATAGACCCCTCAGTAGCATAACGCCCCCCAACCCACCAGGTACCAACCCCTTTAGTAGCAGAACACACAACCTCCTCTCTCCCTCGATCAGTGATCACATGGTTTCAATGTAGCCCAGCAGGTTTCACGTGCACCATTCTTTGCTATGTGGTCGCATTCCTTCCAACTATCTCTGCACTTCCTCCTGTGACCACTGGTGTTGCTGTGCACACTGTTTAAACAGTGTGTGCTGTGCACAGCGGTCTATGGACACACACACCGTGCAAATTCTTATTAGCAGGCTGTACCATTGGGGTTGCCGGATTAGTATTGGCAAAGAGGCTGCAGCACCCCTAGAAACTGTGCGTCCAGAGTAGACCTCACCCCCCCCCCCCCTTAGTATGCAAATGCATCCAACTGACTATGTTCCTGTAAGACACCAGTACCAGCCATCAGTTGTGGACAACTGCACATCTGGAACCATAGGAACTCTTTTTTTCTTCCTTTCTTTAGTCTCCTGTACTTCCTGGCCATTGAATATGGGGGCAGCCACTTACCAGTAGGCTAGGCTTGCTTGGCTTACAAGGACTGGGACGGCTATAGTTGACAATACACTATGCTACATATTCCCTGACCATTCTTAAAGAGGCGGCCACTTCTTAAAGTGGCTGCTTACCACAATACAATGACCCAGACAGGTCAAACAGCGCTTTGTCAACAGACAATGAAACATCTGGTAAGTTGTCTCCTCCAACTGGCGTACAGGAGGAAAAGTTGCCGCCACAAATCACTCAGAAATGAAATATAAAACAGAACACTTCCATAGTGTAAAACCGCTAAAATATTTTTATCAAAAGTTAAGTGAAACCCTCACAATATCAGAGCAGTCAACAGGCATATCCACAATACAGCTGCTAAGAGATGGCGTTCTTGTGGCCAGCTGAAGGAATGACAACGATCTCCGGCCAAATGACGATCAGAATGCGTGATGACGTCACCGTCGGATGCCCCACCTGACACATTTTGTCAAAGGTGACGTTGTTTGGGGAAGTATCTGGATTCATAGTGCTGGCAGCTTTTCTCTACCCTAGCGTGGTGTTATTTTCCTGGTTTATGATCTATAAATCATGATGACCTGAGTCATGCATTACCTAAAGGTGAATGGACACTGGCAGAAACAAACAATCAAACCCTCCCATACAGGAAGTACTTCAATATTGTAGCAAGCAATTAATCTCCAAAAAGAGGGGGGGGACCCCTGTGTCCAGTGATATACTCCAAGAAATGGAATTTACAGTTAAGTACAAAAATCTAAATTTCTTTTTCGTACATCATGGGACACAGAGCAGGCTATAAATCATGACTAGCTGGGATGTCATAAAGCAATGTACTTGAGAGGAGGGGGATGCAATAGCCAACATCAGGCTCAAGGAAATTACTCAACAGCCCACAAAACACTGTGGTCAAAAGTAGTATCCTCAGTGGCTCTTGTGTCCACCTAGTAAAAAGAAAGGTGTGTACTAAAGTCCAGGTTGCAGCCTTGAAAACCAGAGCCACTGACGTCTGATAATGAATAGACCAAAAGGCTCAAACACTTCTGGTAGAGTGAGCCTTCACTTGAAAAGGTGAAACCTTATCCTTCCACCCATTGGCTTGGGTAATAAGCTGATGAATCCACAGTGAAATGGTTGACTTTGTCAGGTTTCAGTGGCAGTGAGCCCTTGTAGATCACCAACACAGGATTCCCCAGGGAGAGGAGTCTAAGCCCCAGCTGGCTTCCTAACCAGGGCCCCAGATGGTGGGGATGGACTTGCAGCAAGCTGGGACCAGGCTGCAGCTCCCAGGCATGCCCAGCTTAGGTTGCAGAGACTACTAGCATGTACAGAGTATAATGACAAAAGACATAAGACAAAAGACACAAGGGAATCCAGGAACAAGACAAGGTCAGGGCGGGCGGCAGGTAAGCACAGACGTAGACAAAGCCAAGGTTGTGCCCAGGAAGTCAGAGATAGAATACACATAATAAGAGGCCAGGAGCTCAGAGAAATGTGAAGTTCTCTAATGTCTCACTAACATCTACTGAAAACACCTTGGTCAGTAATTACTGCACAGGGTTCCTTATATGCAGGGTCCAGCACTGAATGGTTGCATTACAGACAATTCCCACATGTTTGTTCCCAACTCAAGCAAGGCCCGGGCACCATCCAGTTTAGCATTATGGCTGTAGGATTGGATCTGGATAACAGAAATATCCTGATCCCTGTTGGAACAATTGCCAATCTGGTAGCATCGTGTAAACCAGTGACCATCACTTTCAGATAATGGAAAAAAAGAACTACTTCCTGTATGGGAGGGGTATATATAGGGGAGGACTTCCTGTCTGTTTGTTTCTATCAATGTCCATTCACCTATAGGTGGTGCATGACCCAGGCACTCATGATTTATAGCCTGCTCTGTGTCCAGTACATTTTTATTTTCTTTCTGCCTTTGCCAAAAACCTCTTCAAAAGATTCAAAATGCCTTTTAGCCAATTTCTAAAATGTAGTCATTTTGTGAGTGTTTCTACTGTCCTGGTGCTCCAGGGCCTCCAAAAATATGATAGGTGCTCAGGAAATTAAATGCATAATTTATGCCCCTGGAACACCTGAAGGAGTATTCCCATACTCAGGAGACATAGCAGAACGTGTTTTGGGTATAATTATCATTATGCCTTTTCTGTGTGTGAGAAATAACTTAAAATGACAACTTTGTAAAAACAAAAAAAATTCTAAGTGGTTGTAAAGGCAGAAAGTTTTTTTTACTTTAATGCATTCTTTACATCAAGGTAAAAGGCCCTCTGCAAGCAGCATCCCCCCCCCCCCCCATACTTACTGGAGCCTGATCTTGTTTCAACAATGTACACAAGTGCAGAGGCTCTCTTGGCTCTCTCCCTTCTCATTGGCTCAGACATAGCAGCAGCTCTCACTGCTCTCACTCACAGTAAGTGAAGAGGGAGCAAGGGGCGTGGCCAAGCCATGCCCTGTGTGTCTTATGGACACACACAGCTGGCTTGGGAGCAAGCACACACAAGCACCCTCATAACAAACAACTTGCTATGGGGGCTCTCAATGGGTAGAGAGGCCAGGAGTGCCAGCAGGGGACCGAGAAGAGGAGTATCAGGGCTGTTCTGTGCAAAATCATTGCACAGTGCAGTTAAGTAAGAAATGTTTGTTATTTAGAAAAATATCCTTTACAACCACTTTAGTTTCTTCACTTTCCAAAATCTTTCAACTTAAAAAAACTCACCAAACCTCTTACTTAATACCCTGGACTGTCTAAAAGGGGTCCTTTTGGTGGGTATTTGTACTATCCTGGCACATCTGGAATGATCAATTTTCAAATATACAGTATATCGTAGTTTGTAAATTCTAACTTTCACACAAACTAAATAATATACACTGATTTGGGTTATTTTTACCAAAGAAATGTAGCATAGTACATTTAAATGTATGAAGAAAGATTATTTATTTGCTAAATTTCATAACAGAAACTTTAAGAAAAACCTTTTTTTTTCAAAGTTTCAGTATTTTTTTTCATTATGTAGTAAAAATTGAAAAAAAAAAAACAGTAGTGATTAAATATCACCAAAAGAAAGCTCTGTCTCAAAAAAAATGTATTTGGGTACAGTGTTGCATGACTAAGGACAGCCCTGAAAATGGAAAATGGTCTTACCTGGTAGGGATTGAAAGTGTCCAGTCTTGAAGTGGTTAAAGTGAAAGTTCACCTTTTCAGAAAAAAAAGAAAAGGTGAACACTGTAAAACCATCTCCCCCAGGACCAAGTCTCCACTGTACTTACCTCCATGGATGATGAGCTGTCAGTGCCCACGCAGCTGTTGCAATGGTTTGGGGATTTGAATCCCTGCTCTTCTTCCTCCACTTTCTTAAGGGCTTCCAGAGCAGACCAGGGCTATTCTGATTAGTCAGAATTGGTATAGAGCATCGTTCAGATTCATCCCACCAGGAGTGCTGCAGAGAAAGGCCCCTTTCACACGGGGCGGACCCGTTTAGCAAATCCGCTTGCTCAGCAGGGGATCTCTCCACTGATCCCCGCTGAGCAAGGGGATGAGAGCTCTTTGTCTGCTCCGCTGCTGCAGAGCAGACACAGAGCTGCTCGCTCTCCTCAATGGGCAGTCGGATGAAAACGGACCGCCTGTCTGTTTTCATCTGACCTGATTCAACAGATGGAAGGGGAATTGGATCCCCATTCGTCCCTTTTTGGTAGATCAGATCGGTCGTCGGCGGGTGTAAACAGATACATACTCCATACAGGAGAATGGAGGTTCCGTTTGGGTCCTCCTGAAAAACAGGTAGGTGGACCTGAATGGAACATCCTTGTGAAAAAGCCCAAAAGAGGGAGAAAAGCAGGAGATTTCAAATCTCCGGACTGCTGAACTGGCTATGTGGGCACCGACATAAAACAACACACAGTAGAGGGCGCCATCTAAGTGCAGCATTAAAACATTTATTGTATGTTAAAAACAAATTGGCAACTCACATGAAATTTGTGAACGCATGCAGGACATGAGAAATCAGGAAATCCAGGGAACTCTGTAGCAGACATCCAGTTTAGGGATTGTGAAGCCCCTGGACTGCATGCACAATCCCTTTTACTTCCTGATGTCTCAAAGCTGGCATCCCACTGCTCATGATGGAGATCACACAGTGCTTTCAGACTGGTCCTGCAGCCTCCTGGGATGTGTGATATGTCCCACAAGGTTGAGGGGGTGGGAATTCTGGAAAAGCTAACAGATACCTGTCAAAAAAATGTACTTCAGTTAAAAAAAAACAAAAAAACAATGGGGGTTTGGAAGGGGAGGGGGTCGGATGCAGGAGGAGGATAAGAGGAACTTTCATTTTTAAGGTTCATTTTATTCTGCAAAGGTAGTCAAAAGGGGTTGTACATATGTATGTGCTTTGTAAAAATTATATCCCCTGGTCCTACTCAGTACCATCCACCAGATGAGTCCCATTCAAGTGAAAGAGGCTATATCGCAATTACAAGCCAAAGGATAGGCTTGCAGGTTTCCCATTGAAAAACCCTACTCAGTTGTCAAAAAAACAGCAGTATTGCCTCCTACATTTCTGTCAGCCAGAATTCTTCCGCTCTCTGAAAAGCAATCGCCTGTGAATAGGTGCACTCCATGGGACTTAGCAACAAAGATAACATTAAAGTGTTTATATACACTGATGTTTCAGTATGTCGGCAGGACGCAGCACACCAGACATCAAAACATCAATCTGATTGAATCCCTTTTAAGGCTCTGATCACACTAGTGCAAATTCATATGCGACTTGAGTCACACAGAATCGCATGACAATGGAAATCATATTGTTTTCAATGGTGCCATCTACATAAAATTAACACAGGTTGGACACCAGAAAAGTGTGGCCCTTGACATTACCAAATCATATTCAGAAAATGCAATGCTAGAGAAATCTGTTTGGTACTGCAGGCTGTCAACAGAAGATGGCCAGAGACTTTCGAACATGCTACAAGAGAAGGTCAGAGATTTCAGACATTCTATAGGAGTTGTTGGAGATTGGAGATGTGTTTCATGGGGCAGTCATAGACTGGATGCACATGTAGCACTACCCCCCTTAGAAGTCACTAGAGATTTGAGTCCCCCTATAGTCCTGCACAGCCAGGCAACATGCATTTCCTCACAGACCTGCATCCAGGAGACAATAAACTGTCCTTGAGCTTGTTTCTTTTGGATTTTATTAGGAGATAAATAACTTGGATGTGGTAAGGGGTGTATGGAATGCCCAGGGGAACTGCAACTGAGGACAACTTCCTGGAACTATGAACAAATCTTTACACAGCAAAAATCTCTTCTTGGAGAGCTCTCCACTGTAGCAATCGTACGTACTGAGATGGACGCGGTCATCCATCTTGCTCAAAACCCTCCATCTTGTATCTCTCTCCCTCCAATCCCCCCTCCATCTCTGTTGAGTGACACGTGGTCCCTGTGTCTGGGTTCAGAAGTGCACAGGCAATCAGGCCCAGCGGGACAGCTTCATGGTTGTAAATCCCAAATTAGTTGGTGCCCAGGTGTCTGTTAGCTTCTCAATCTGAGAGAATCATAAAACCATAAACCAATCCTTCACTGGGCTTCAAAGACATTCCAGCTAGCCTTAAAACAGACAACACATTTAAAACCCACTTTTCAATATAATTTTATGTATGGAGATGGGAAATAATTACATAAAAACCAAGCATATATCCGGATAGCTCAGTTTAATGCGAGTCATCTGATATCTTACACCCCCTAGTCAAAGTCTACAGGAGAGCAGAAAGCCATATAGTTCTAGCTGAAATAGTGAACTATGCCATGTATGATATCTAGACGTTTAGCGATGATTCTGCATATTAATCTACCTGTGGATAGAATGTTACATGTACCTAGGCAAGATTATTGCCCATGGTATAACTTGGAGGGATTTTGGTTCTAGTCTGAGTCCCCCGCCTACAACACCCCTCCCCAAATGAGGCCATTGGTTCTCTGCTGTAAGGAGACACCCTGCTGAGTTCCTAGAAAAAGGCTGTTATGCTTGGAGCAGTAAGTTGAAGAATTCTCCCCTTTTAACATCAGAACCAACTTGGGAGATGGTACCCTTGCTCTGAAACTTGATCTGCTTAACCCAGGACTTTTGGCAAGTACTCTACCTCTCTAAATCTTCTTTCTTTTATCTCTTTGCTGTGTTATTGCTGTGCTGTTCTCCTCATATTTGTTATTTAACTGTGCATTGTATCACCAATTCTTATTTCACCATGTTTGTTTCTATGTCTTGATCTGTTGCTGCCATCTGCTGGCCAGAATTTGCATGCTGCATGCCTCTGTTATAGCTAGTAAGTGTTTTCTCTGCTGGGTGTGGTTTTAGGCAAGCCTTGGTTCTGGTCACTTCCTGCAGCCATTTTATCTGCTATATAGCTGTGTGACAGGACATTCAATACCCTGGGCTTGTGAAGGCATCAGTTTTTGACCAGCAGTTAGCCTCAGGAAAGATATCGCAGGACAGCATCAATACCTCTACTACCTTACAGTATTGTATCACTGTTTGTCGCTGTATTTTGGACCAAATAAACCCACGCTGATTTCATTCCCGTGTATACGTTTGGATCCATCTAACCTGAACATCTGCCGGTCCGGTCTGCTCCACTGCTTGGATACGAAGGTAGGAAGTTACACAGCCATTATTAGATATACCTTCATTCGCCTTCATGTGGGGACAGAACAGTCAAAAACTGCCTTAAAGTCCATACCCCGCTACAGATTCCCTCAGAGTCCAGTACCACACTCAGGAATCTCCCTAGCAACAGGCCCACTTGCAGCAAATCTGCCCGGCTACAGTGCACGTTCCACAAGCCTATGCGGAAGCACTGCGCATACGCAGTATCTATAGTCTCGCCTGGAAGTCCTCCACAACTCGCCAAGCCATTCCTAAAGTCCTATATTAACTTTTCCTCGCATAATAGAAGTACTGTTTATGCACGCTCCTTACATTGCTGTGGCCCGCAAAACCCCACAATTCACTTTAAACATCTTAGAAATTTTGTCAAGGTGCCCTATCGGAGCCGTGCTGCGATTTTCAGCGCCCAATTCAAAACTTCATTTTCTTAAAGGGACAGCGCACCTTAAGTCAAAATGGCCGAAAAGGACTTTGCACAGTTCCCCAGTGATGAACTAAAGCAAATACAACCTGATACTAATCGTTATGAAGGGCAGGGAACAGAATCCACACTTCCAGCAGAACAAGTCGTACGACCAAGACGCTCTCTGAAACCGACAGTAAAAGTCATTGAAAATTATCACACCACGAAAGATGAGCTATGTGATAACCTGGAGGAACAATGGGAACGAGTTTCCTCCCTCATGTCCGGACTTAAATCCTCCTCAGGTGATGCCACAAGCTTACAAGTTGCCATCGGGCGGCTGGACACAGCTCAAGAAAGATACAATAGACTGTCCACAAGGTATATAACCTTTCTAAAAGACTCTAATATCGATGAAGCCCTATCAGAACTGAGCAAGGCAGAATCAATAGCCAGACAAAGAGACGTCATGGTGCTGGATGTTAAAGGTAAAGCGGAACTCCGTATCTCGCATTTGCAAGAAACTAAATCACACAGATCAAATTCATCTAAACATTCCTCTCGGTCATACAGATCATCGTGCTCAAGAAGCTCAGCCTTGAGCGACAGATTACTAGAGGCCCGCATAAACGCAGAGCAATCCAAAGCGAGACGCTCCTTCACAGAAAAAGAAGCTCTTGCAAGGGCAGAGGCCAAGAGGGCAGAAGCAGAGGCAGAGGCCAAGAGGGCAGAAGCAGAAGCAGAGGCCAAGAGGGCAGAAGCAGAGGCAGAGGCCAAGAGGGCAGAGGCAGAAGCAGAGGCCAAGAGGGCAGAAGCAGAGGCTCGAATAAAGATTTTCGAATCAGAGATGCAGGAGGAAATTGCATTAGCTAAAGTAAGACTACTTGAGCAAGCATTGAGCCAAGGTCTTGATCCAGTCTGCTCGCTACCACAGGAGATAGATGATCCAGTTGATCGCACCAGTGACTATGTACTGAATCAGTTATCTGCGCCACCCCCAGTTTGCAGTACCGTCCAAGCCGAGAACACTGAAACCTCCAAGTCAGCTCTACCTGCAGTACCAGTGCCACCCACAGCACCCGAGCAACCTAATAACCGTTACCCGGAAGTGCCCTCTCAAGGACGGTTGTTACAGAAAGATCGCTATCAGGTGTTTTCTGGCCTACCTCCACAGCTCAAGCAGCAGTCATCACAATATACAGAGGCTAAACGAAAGCTTAACCCTGCAGCTACATCATTCTACCCGGAAGCATCTCACCCCTTCACGCCAGGCAGCCAATACGCCCCAGGGGCATCACAAGTCGTCATGGCAACAAGCAGTGAGAAATCAGATATGTCTGAGTTTGCCAGGTTTATGGTGAGCAGAGAGCTAATCAACACCAGTCTCTCAAAATTTGATGACCGTGCAGAGAGCTACAGAGCTTGGAAGGCAACCTTCAAGGCCGCTATCGCTAACCTCAACCTAACCGCAGAGCAGGAGTTTGACCTCTTGATCAAATGGCTGGGCCCAGGCTCCACAAATCGCGTCAAGAGCCTCAGAACTGTCTACATGGGACAAGCAGAAGCAGGTCTCGCTGCCGCCTGGCAGAGACTCGAACGTACCTTCGGCAGTGCAGAAGCAATAGAGAAGGCCCTATTCAAGAGACTGCAGAACGTTCCAAGGATCAATCTCAAGGATGTCCAGAAGCTTCAGGATTTAAGTGATCTGCTCATGGAACTGGAGCTTGCCAAGGGTGACCCTCGTCTGTCTGGGCTGTGCTACCTGGATACAGCTCATGGAGTGAACCCAATTGTCGTGAAGCTACCATACAGTCTACAAGAAAAGTGGGCGGCATCAGTCTCAAGGTACAAAAGAGAGCATGACATCACCTTTCCCCCATTTATTCACTTCTGTAGATTTATCGATGAACAGTCCCAGATGAGGAATGACCCCAGCCTCGACTTCCTGGAGTTCAACACTACAGCTTCAGCAACATCATCAAGGTATGAAAGCATCACGCATAAACACAGAGACTTTAAGAGCAGCGTGAGTGTTAGAAAGACTAACCTACCATCTCCTGCAGTACCCACGGGTAAACAGTACACTACCTCATCAGGAGATAAGACCTTCAATCGTGAATGTCCCATTCATAAAAAACCACACTCTCTGAACAAATGTAGAGGGTTTAGATTCAAAACCATACTGGAGCGCAAGAAAATCCTCACCGAGCTCGGGGTATGTTTCAGATGCTGCGCTTCATTGGAGCACATGGCTAAGGACTGTAAATCTGTCATCAAGTGTGAGGAGTGTCATAGTGAAAGACATGCCTCAGCTATGCACCCAATCCCACTCTCCAGAGATTCACCCACTGCCGTCACCACCAGTCCTGCTCCAAGTCATGGCGGGGAGCCCCAAAATTACGCTAATGCAGTGACTGCTGTTTCCTGCTCATGCTTGGATGTATGTGGGGAGGGCCAGTGTGAGAAATGTTGTGCCCGAATATGCCTGATCAAGGTCTACCCAGAGGGACTACCAGAAAAGGCAGTAAAAATGTATGCCATCATTGATGACCAAAGCAACCGGTCCCTAGCAGGTCCTAAATTCTTTGAAGCCTTTGGAATAAAGGGACCATCCGAACCCTATACCTTAAACACCTGCTCGGGCCGCATAGAGACTAGCGGCAGAAGGGCACAAGGATTCATCGCTTCTCCTGTCAGTGGGGATACGGAAATACCCTTACCGACGCTGATCGAATGTGATCAAATACCCAACCATAGAGATGAGATTCCTACCCCAGAAGCTGCATTTCACCAACCTCACCTAAGGCACCTAGCCAACGTTATCCCACCTATGGACATCAACGCCGAGATTCTACTCCTGCTCGGCAGAGACAATCTAAGGGTACACAAGGTGCGTCAACAGTGTAATGGTCCTGACTATGCGCCATATGCCCAGAGACTGGACTTGGGATGGGTAATCATAGGAAATGTATGCTTAGATCAACCAGGAACTGACTCCTTCAAAACGTACGTGCGTGCAGATGGACGCACAACTTGCATTAAGCCGTGTCCTCATCACTATGAGGTGAAAGAGAAGTCTCTAGGCCTCGTACAACTACCTGACGTCATTACTCCCCTCTTTGCCGACAACTTGGGGAGATCAGTCTTTCATACAACCAAGGACGACGATAAAGTAGCCTTGTCAGTAGAGGACAGAGAATTTGTCAAGATAATGGACAGTGAGTTCTTTAAAGACGAAACCAATTACTGGGTTTCTCCATTACCCTTCCGAGCTACCAGGGTAAGACTCCCGAACAACCGGGAACAAGCTCTGTCTAGATTTAACTCTCTTCAGCGTACCATGAACAGCAAGCCTGAAATGAGAGAACACATCGTTGCCTTTATGGATAAAATATTCCGTAACAACCATGCAGAACCAGCTCCATTCTTAAGGAAGAACGACGAGTGCTGGTACTTGCCTTCATTCGGAGTATATCATCCACGAAAACCTAATCAAATTAGGGTTGTCTTTGATTCAAGCGCCAAACATCAAGGTGTATCTCTTAACGATATTCTTCTCACAGGTCCTAATCTGACTAATAACCTAGTCGGAGTGCTGATGAGATTCAGGAAAGAGCTTGTCGCCATCACTGCTGACATTGAACATATGTTCCATTGTTTTGTAGTCCGAGAGGACCACCGGAATTTCCTCAGGTTTCTGTGGTACAAGGACAATGACACCAACGCAGAGATGATGGAGTATCGTATGAGGGTACATGTGTTTGGAAACAGCCCTTCACCAGCCGTAGCGACTTACGGGCTTCGGAGAACTGCAATAGAGGGGGAATCTGAGTATGGTACAGATGCCAAAGACTTTGTGGAAAAAGACTTCTACGTGGATGATGGGCTCAAATCGCTACCAACTGAAGAAGCGGCTATCGATCTGCTCAAAAGGACTCAAAATATGTTATACCAAGCTAAACTTAGACTACACAAAATTGCTTCAAACAGCCTAACCGTAATGAGAGCCTTCGAGCGAGGTGATCATGCACCTGGATTCAAAGACATTAACCTGGGACTGGACAGTCCACCTGTGCAGAGGAGCTTGGGCCTCAGATGGGATCTCTCGGCTGACTCCTTTGGTTTTCAAATAAGTTGTGCAGACAAGCCATTCACAAAACGTGGTGTCCTATCAGTGGTAAACAGCCTATTTGATCCGCTGGGATTTGTAGCGCCCATCGTCATACAAGGTAAATCCCTACTGAGACAACTTTCTGAAACCATCAAGGATTGGGATACCCCACTTCCCTCCGATAAAGAGCAAAAATGGGAAGCCTGGAAGCAATCTTTGTGTGCTTTGGATGAGATCCACATCCCAAGATGCTATATTAAAACCTCACTTACTTCTAGCGTAAAGAAGGAACTCCACGTGTTCTCGGACGCCTCCACAGAGGCCATAGCAGCGGTCGCCTATCTGAAGGTCACAGAACCCAACAAGCAAAATCACGTTGGATTCGTCTTTGGTAAGGCTAAGTTAGCCCCCAAGCCTGATCATACTATTCCCAGACTTGAACTCTGTGGGACTGTATTAGCAGTGGAGATTGCAGACTTCATACAAGAAGAACTAGGTGTCAACATAGATGAAGTTCAGTATTACACGGACAGTAAGGTCGTATTAGGTTACATCTACAATCAGACGAGACGATTTTTTGTTTACGTCAGTAACCGCACAGAGAGAATCAGGAGGTCCTCCAAACCTGAACAATGGTACTATGTACCATCCGAACTTAATCCAGCAGATCATGCCACTAGACCTATGTCTGTAGGTTCCTTTACTAACTCTACTTGGCTTACAGGTCCGGAGTTTCTGCTAAGACAGGCGGACGAATGTGTACAGGAAGTTTTCAGCATCCAGGATCCGGATAATGATCCAGAAATCCGCGCTGAAGTCAGTGTATTGGTCACTGGAACAAAGCAAATCTCCAGCCTCGGTAGCCAGCGCTTTGAATGTTTCTCCAGTTGGATGAGACTCGTCAGGACTATCGCAAGGTTAGTGCACATTGCGAAATGTTATCACAATACTCACAAAGATAAGGATTGTCACGGTTGGCACGTCTGCCATAAACCCTTCTCTGCGGAGAACATCTCTCATAGTGAGTCCCTCATAATACGTCACGTCCAACAAGAGGAATTCAATGTAGAATGGAAGTGCTTATACAACAAACAGCAGATTCCAATAAAAAGCTCTCTTGCCAACTTAAATCCAGTTATTGACAGTTTTGGCTTGCTCAGAGTTGGTGGTCGTTTGAATCGAGCCCACCTAGGAGTTGCAGAACAAAATCCTCTCATCATTCCCAGCAAACACCATATCACCGTCTTGCTGATCCGACACTACCACAAACCAAACCTAAAAGAAGGTGACCTCGTGTTGATGAAGGAGCAACAAATCGTACAGACTGACTGGCCTATGGGACTAATTACAAAGGTTCTTCCTAGCAAGGATGGCAAGGTCCGTAAAGTGGAGTTAAAGATCTTCAGGAAGGGTGAGCTTAAAATGTTCGCAAGGCCAATTAACGAACTCATTTTGATACTACCCATCGAGAACATTCCTGCTGGGTGAACTCTACTAAACTTGAACTTTGTGGTTCTTCTCTATTCCAACTCGGAATCTACTATATTGTTATGTTTATTGCATTCTAACATGTTCTTTGTTACAGGTTGTTTTATATTTTATGGACATTCGTCATAGTGAAATCCCTTATGGAATTTCAGACGGGGAGTGTGCTGTTCTCCTCATATTTGTTATTTAACTGTGCATTGTAGCACCAATTCTTATTTCACCATGTTTGTTTCTATGTCTTGATCTGTTGCTGCCATCTGCTGGCCAGAATTTGCATGCTGCATGCCTCTGTTATAGCTAGTAAGTGTTTTCTCTGCTGGGTGTGGTTTTAGGCAAGCCTTGGTTCTGGTCACTTCCTGCAGCCATTTTATCTGCTATATAGCTGTGTGACAGGACATTCAATACCCTGGGCTTGTGAAGGCATCAGTTTTTGACCAGCAGTTAGCCTCAGGAAAGATATCGCAGGACAGCATCAATACCTCTACTACCTTACAGTATTGTATCACTGTTTGTCGCTGTATTTTGGACCAAATAAACCCACGCTGATTTCATTCCCGTGTATACGTTTGGATCCATCTAACCTGAACATCTGCCGGTCCGGTCTGCTCCACTGCTTGGATACGAAGGTAGGAAGTTACACAGCCATTATTAGATATACCTTCATTCGCCTTCATGTGGGGACAGAACAATTGCTCTCTGTATTTATATATACATATTGGCTACATCTTTTTCTGTAAATATTTTTATTGCACCCTTTTGAGCTTTTTAGTAATAAATCCTATTATCTGAAAAGTGTTGAACTGTTTCTAAAGCTCTTTAATGCAAACTAAGAATCGCTGTCTCTGAAGAGCGCTACTGTGTGTTTTAAACCTCTATATATCTCTGCCTGCGGTGTCAGTGGTATACAGATGATTATTCAAACATCATAGTGTTATTGCTAATATTGGCGAGTTTCCTCCTTTTTTCTACAAAAAGGCAGTGGTGGCAGTGTGAAGGGTTAATTGCGTAATTAACCTGACCCAGTAACAATCGCTCTCAGGTTGCCGGTACATAGATTGTGGTCCATTAGCTGGAAAATCTTTGTGCAGGGTGCAGCTGAGCGTGGCATTGTTACGCACGTGACAGCATGGTTTTAGATTGGCTAGTCCTTCGGTCACGAGTTGGTGAGAAGGGCTGGGGGTCTGATCCACCTCTCCTGGTGCACCACTCATCACATCCACCTCTCCTGGTGCACCACTGCAGACCGCAGATGGTCCTCCTCTATCCAGCTGTCAGAAGAAATCCCTGGGCAAGGGGATCCAGTGCTGCCTCTTTAAGATCAACAGTCCTGGGTAAGGAGCTAAACAGAGTGTTCCTTTCCCAATTAACTGGCCCAGGGGTGTAATATTACTAACTCAGACCTGTTCCTATGAGCTGGTGGGTTGGTAGATGTTTTCAGGCCTTCCTCTGGGCTAGCTCCTTCCCTGCTGCACAGGTGGTCCTCAGTCTGGGGGCCGGTGAGGTCTGCGCTTTACTCCTTTCCAGCAACGCTGCCTGGAGGTGGGCCCCTTCTCAACTGGGCCCCCTCCCAGGTTCTTGCACCTTAGCCTTCTCACATCATCTTCCACCTGAACTCTCCTGCTGCTGTGCAAGCTCTGTCACATTTAAAGGCTGCCCTGGCCCCATGCCAAGCCTTCTGCTTGGGGATTGGCCAGGGTCCCCTAAGTGTGCAGTGCAGCCCCTCCTCAACCCCATCCACTGCTTCCAGAATCTTCTCCAAGATTCTAGAGCAGGGGGAGGTATCAGGGAACTGACCTGCAGAGCCTCTCAGCCCTGACCTGAATTTAACCCTGCTATTACACCCAGACTGCTACTCAGCCCTCCTAACTAAAAATTGAGCACTAGCTCTTGCTATCTAGAGGGGCGCTACACATAATATATGAGAATGTTAGAGATCACTTCTATTACAGTGATCAACGACCCTTTACAAGTCAGTGCTTCTATATTTGTAAAAACACCAAATCTTCTGAGCTGCTATGCTGTGTGAATCGTCCACATTATGTATACTCATATACGTATATGTGTTGTATAACACAGTATTTGACCAAGAAGTGCCACGCTTCACTCAATATATAAAACATACATAAAAAATGTTCCTAACAAGTGCAAAAAATGAAAGTAAAATATGAAATTATAAGTGCTCAGTCCAGTGTCAGTCCTGTATGTGCACCATCCACAGTGCTGCGAAATCATACTTCTCAATGTGATATGTAACTTCTTTAATCGCTTAATCAACACTTTGTGCCGATATACTGTAAGTGATATAAATACCCTCCTCCAGATGTACTCTCACCTCGAGTATATGACCGAACCATAAAGTAAAGTCATATAACGCTTGCGTCCCTCATATAGAACTCATAGTAGCATAGATAGATCAATCCACTTCTTCTCTTTTGGCTTTATATATTCCTATGCTGTTCCACTTCCACTTCGCAATCCTCCTCAGCCATACATAGGGAGAGAGAAACCACCAAACATGGTGCTTTATCTTTTTAAATACTTTTTATTACTCATTAAAACAAATTTCCAGCTATACAATCACATTTAACAGGTGCCTCAGTGCACCACACTATTCCACACAAGTTAAATCCAGCATTAATATTTAACAATATATTCCACTTTTTGAAGTGCATAGTTACCACACTGTCTCGCGTTTCGAGCGTCGTGACGTCATCCAACCCCTCCCCCTGGAGAGGCAAGGGCTCGACGATGTCACGATTTTTTAGAAAATTTTTATTTTTTTTTAATTTTCTAATTTAATTTTTATATAAGGATTTGTATATTGAGTAAAGCACATCACTTATTGGTTAAATATTTCCATATTTGTGCACCCTACAGCACCATTACATATCACTGGTGCCGCATTTTATATTTCTTTCAGCAAGATACATTTTAAACTATCAGAGGGCAAAGAAAACGTTAAAAAAAAGAAGGGGATGAACAGGTCAGGAAAAGAGAAGCAGTGTGAAAGAAATAATCCAAAACCATATAACTGCCAGAAGCAAGTCTGTTTTTTTTCCTTTACTGACTCCTGGCAGTATTAGATGATTTAACATAAGCATGGAGTGAAATGTAGTAAAAGGATGAAGGGTCTGCATCAAGTCTCATATAACCTTTAAAATATTAAAGCAGTCTTTGGGCTCCTTCACATTCACGGTAGAGTGGGGTGCCCTCTGAAGAGAGATTCACTTCAGACCACTTTTCAGAGGACATTTGACCGGAGGTGAGGAAGTGTTACATAACCAACTCACTGACTGGTTTAACCCTATTATGCCGCACTAATGTGCCACAATTGCTTGCATTGCATGCGATTGCGGTGCAGCCATGACCACAGCCCCATGGAGCTTGAACATTGAACTTAACGTGAAATTTGACATGCAGCACCACTTGTCAAACTTTGCACCCCGAGTTAAAAATGCAGTGTCACCTGGGTATATGTAAGAGTTTACAACCACTTTAATCATTAGAAAATTGATTGTTTCAAAACTGAATATATTTGCAGTATCTACCAGTGTATGTACATCAGTATATCTACCAGTGTATGTACATCTTCACACATCTACACACAGGGATATGACCATGCTCAGATTAATATGTGAGAATAATTGTAAAAACCGTCATTTTAGAATAACAGTATGTTAAAAAGCATATGTAGAATGAAATAAAAAAAAGGAGAAACAATATTTTTTTTATTAAATCTAAAATAAATCTTTTTTTTATTTACCTTATATTAAACAATAATTCAATAATCACAGATGTACAATAATATCAATTGAAAAAATATTTTTACTTATACTGGATGGCATTTGGTTATTTTATTATTTGGTTTGTTAAAGCACTGTATATCAAAAATAATTCCCCAAGTTTTTTTTCCTACAATAGTTTTCATCTTTTTTTGTTCTCTTATTGCATCTCAGTGTTGCTGATGTCCTCCAACCTCTTTCAGCCATTTCCAGACTACATGTACTCACTCAAGTATTGGCTGCCAACCATTGATCTAGACCAGATTCCTGATAGTGACAACAGTGGTCCATGCCTTTAAAACTGTGTGGATGTAGCCACCTGCAGTTTCCATCGAGTTGCTTGAGACACGATGAATATGTAGGAACACACAACTGGCAGAAAGCTGTCAACTAATAACAGAAAGTCAATTTATTATTATTATTATACAATATTTATATAGCGCCAAAAGGTTTGCTCAGCGCTGTACATTATAGTGGGGGACAGTACATGAGACAATACAGTAACAATACAATACACGAGGGGTTCAAGGGCCCTGCTCCTTGGAGCTTACAAAGTGGTTTTAAAAGCAGAAGGGTTTTTTCACCTTAATGCATTCTATGCATTAAGGTAAAAAAAACCTTCTGAGTGCAGCGCCCCCCCCTCCCCCACTTATGCTTACCAAAGCCCAATCTTGATCCATTGATGTGCATGAGATGCATGTGCTCTCTGATGTCTCTCTTTATTCACTCACACAGCATCGGGAGCCATTGGCTCCTGCTGCTGTCAATCACAGCCAGTGAGCCAATGAGGAGACAGTGGGGGGGCAGGGCCGAGCTTCCGGAGGGAGCCTGCTCAAGTGCCCCCAGGGCAAGAGGCTTGCTTTTGGATGCACTCGGCAGGGGGGAGGAGCCAAGATTGCCAACAAAAGACTCCGAAAAAAGAGGATCGCGGGTGCTCTGTGCAAAACCACTGCACAGAGCAGGTAAGTATAACACTTTTTTTTTGTTTTGTTTTTTTAAATTACAACCTTTAGAATCACGTTAACAAAATTTTTTAGTAACACTGGGGTACTATATAACTTGATTACATAAATATCTTAAATATGTGTTGTACTTCTTAACACAAAATATAAAAATTACAAATATTAATAGGCAGCACAGACAGGGCTAGGTGAACTAGGCAGCTGCTGCGGGCTCATCCACAGCCGCTGAAAATTAGTGTTATGCAGATAAATGTCGTTTGGCGCTAATCCATTTCCAGTGGCGATGATGAGATGACCCAGCAGACAATCCTGGGCGTGTTCGAGTCCTCCGGCCATGTGACATCATGTTCTGTCACTGTGTATTGTACAATCAAAGTGGGAAGGTCCTTGCTCTATGGATCCTCCCTCTGTGGCCCTTCCCCTGGGTCGCTGTTAACTGTCAGCTCATCCTCCATCCGTAGATGGAGCCAGGTGCCGAAAGCATCATGTTTTGGCTCAGTGATGGCCAACAGCCTGAGCACCAACTAGACACAGCCTGTCTTCCCTCCCCACACCCAGCCAGACCTCCCAAGGCTCCTACCTCATCTGTCCCAATGGGTCTTTTGCTGATGAGAGCCGCACAGGTGAGGGGGGGGGTGCAAGTAGCTGGTCTTGTCTAGGGCACAAAATAATCTAGCACCGGCCCTGAGCATACATAGTAAGATGTAAGAAAAATGTAAAAAGTGTACATCGACAGACTAAATCAGGAGACAATAGTTCATATCTTTATGTGCAATTTTATCAGCTTATTATTGGTAAAAAAGTTCACGGTAATGATTAAGAATAGTAAGTATCAGGGGCGGACTGACAACTCATGGGGCCCCCGGGCAATAGGGGATCATGGGGCCCCTGTGTCCTTGCCCAAACTCAATAAAGCCTATGAAAAAGGTACCAGGGACATCTCATGGGGCCCCCTACTGACCCACGGGCCCTCGGGCGGTGCCCGAGTTTCCAAATGGTCAGTCCACTCCTGCTTATCAGAGAACTCCACATTTTTTTATTATTATTCATAATAATAATCATAATAATAATGATAAATTCATCCATATTGCAGAAAACAAAAAAAGGACATTTATTATTTGCATTTGAGCCTCCAAAGCCTTACCATTACAATCAGTGAATTGGGGGTGCAATGTCCTGGCTCCTGCAGACTCTTCCTCCAGCCCAAGTCTGTGCAGACTTTCAGCTACAAAGCTACATGGACTTCAAGTGCAGACACGTCAGCGCACTTGTGCTCCACTGACATCTAGTTTAGTCTGTTGTTTTTACATTCACTACTCTGTAAATAAATGACATACTGTAGGTGTATGAGTGTGTGAGATGGGGAAACAGCTCTCACTGTTTGAACACTGTTTGTGCGGAAGTAAATTAATGTTTTGACTGACATTCTGCGGTTTAGCCACAAGATGTCACTGTTTTTCTAACACAGCCTCAGACTGCATAGATATTTGTATATTCCTGAAGAGGTGGGGTTTTTTTACACACAGTGTTGGAGAGAACAGGAAGGAGAGAAAGAAGCCATGTTTTGGAGCATGGTGAATAAGGGGCCCTGTGAGCTGAGAATCTGATGACATTCAGGTGTGAAAGCGTCCCTTCGTAACCAGAGCTGCAGCTAGGTGAAGCTAATGAGATTGCTGCCAGGAATGCTGATGAGATTGCTGCTAGGAAGGCTGATGAGAGCAGAGGAACTAAGCAACATATACGACAAGACCGCATGCTTGTTGGAGAGACATTTGTTCTGTTAAGAGTCACCAGCGGATGCAAAGCAGACCCGGGTCGGTAAGATCGTGCACGCACCTCATTTCAGTGTTGGCGCCTTGAGACTTCGTCCAGGCCTATAGTTAGTTAGTTAGGGTCTCTGTTTGTGTCAGGCCACAAGTGTTGTTACTGATCATTGGAAGGACTCCACAACTTAAAGTGACATTTCACATTGGAGAGCTGATAAAATCCTACAAACTCAAGCCAGACTGGCGTTTTGCTCAGAAGCAATACTCAGGCACGTGCTACAGGACCAGTTATGGGAGAGGGAATACTGTAGATTTGTGTAAGATTGTAAGCTGTTGTGCTCCACCACAGGCTAGCCTATACCATACACCCATACACTGATTCCTGCTCTTTTAGGGTAATAACAGGTAAGGTGTGGCAGCTTAGTTGTACCCGCCAGTAGGTAAATTACTACACTTTCTACAGTTTCCATCCACACTCCAAAGTCATTCCGGTAGGCTAATTGGCTCCTGTCTATATTGGCCCTAGTATGTGTATGTATGAATGTAAGTTATCAACCTTAGATTGTACACTCCTTGAGGGTTAGGGGCTGATGTGAATATATAGTATATATGTAAAGCGCTGAATAAAATGACGGCGCTATATAAGTACCTGAAATAAATAAAATAAATACATAAAACTGGAGGCATTCTGTACAGAGTTTGAGTACTGAACACCCTCAGAAATGTAAATTCCTGCTTGTGTGATTGGCTGACTGATTTTCCTAGAAGTCTCCACTAAGATACATATCAGATTTTAGGTGTCCTCTGCAACAAAAGTATCCAAAAATGTACTCCCAAAGGCTACCTTTATGCATTCTCAACTCTAAGGTAAAAAAAACTTTCCATAGTCAGCTCCCCCCCCTGAAATACTTACCTGAGCCAATCTCAATCCAGTGCTGTGCACACCTGCTGGAGCACTGCTCTTCTCTCACCTGTCTCACAGGAGACACGGCAGCAATGGGAACCACTGGCTTCTGCTGTTGTCAATCAACTTCTGTGAGCAGACAGTGAGGTGCGGGGCTGAGCCACATTGTGTGTATCAATAGATGCACACAGTCCGGCACTGGGTCGAGCCTGCACGAGTACCCTCATAGCAAGTGGGGTAGTAGAAGCCAGAAGCGCCTGTCAGGAAAGTACTCACCGCTGGTGGTGCTGGGGTTCACCTGCTGTGTGGGCTGCAGTATCAGTTCTCACCAGCGGGTGCTTTTCAGCAGCCAGGATCTCACTCCTGCAATCAAGCCATCACCTGAGGCTGATTGCAGGAGGTGTATTTAAGCAGTACCAGGCCTGCAATCAGTGCCTTGGTGTTTCCCCATGAGCCCTTGTTGTTCTGAACTTGTATCCTGTCTTCTACCTGCTTGACTCTTCTGCTCGTTTCTGACCATGACTAAACTCTGCCTGTCCCGACCCGGCTCTCCTTTTTGACCGTCCGTTTGCCTGCCCCTCTGTGCCATATCTGCCCGATTGTTCCTGACCCGGCCTGCCTGACCACTCCACCTCTCCAGCCCTGACTACGCCTGTGTTCCTGTACATATTGATGTTAGTTGAAGGTTTGGTTTTTGTTTACTGTGCGTTTTTGTATATTTGTGCTGCTCTTAATAAATTATATGATTATTACATCATTCCTGAAGCCTGCTGTTCCCTGTGACAGTCCACACATCTCTGGTCATACCTGGATCCGTGACAGTGCCAGTGGGGGATGCCAGAAGAGGAGGAACGGGCCTTCTCTGTGCAAAACCATTGCACAGAGCAGTTAAGTATGACATGTTTGTTATTTTAGAGAAAAAAAATAAACCTTTAGATACACTTTACTTCTAAAAGGAGGATGCAGGCCCTGCGACTTGCACTACAAGTGCATCTGCTGATTAGAATGAACACTGTTCCCATGCAGGAACCAGATTTCCAATGACAAACAGTAGTAGAACATAAGCTTTCCTTAAGATCAGAAAGAGGTGGGAATCTGCACCAAAGTTTATTAATATCCTTACAATGTACATTGATCACACAGTGTCCTTCTCATTTGCTGTGAGCTGAAAAGAAAGCACAAACTGCTAGTTCCATCAATCCACAATGTAATAGTGACGAACAAAGCTTGGCTGTTTTTCCATAAAGTCTACCATGCAGGCAGACTATTGAAATGTGAACAATGTAATGGAAACGTGTTTTTAGTTAGTTCTGCTATATTTAACCATGGCTTCTAAAGACATTGTGGTTGATTTACTGAAGGCAATTAGACTGTTCACTTTGCAAGGGAAGTTGCACTTTGCAAGTGAATTTTCCCCAGAGCATAGTGAATTTGGTAAAATTTCACTTTGCAAAGAATACCCAATCACGTGCAACTGATATGTGTGTGAAATAATGCTGAACTAGGTGAGGTATTGGTTCTGGTGGATAAAAAGGGATCTATTGGAAATATTGATTAGTTGTTTTTGGTAAAGCAAATGGGTTTTGGGGGAGGTGCTTCCCCCTTCCTCAGGGCTAGTGTACAAGTGAACAATAAAACAATGAAATATAATTTAAATATCTTATATAAATAATACATATCAATGATATAGTGCTATATGTCAATAACATGGATAACTATATGACGTAACCAAAAAATCCTCAAAATTCATGGAGTATACATTATTTAGTAAATATCTGTTTCAATAAGGTGGTAATAAATTGGGATAGATAACTAATCACATTAAAGCACAGATAACACTAATAAAGCAACCAAAATAAAGCAAAAAGTGGAGTGGGTCCTCCTTCAAAGAGACTAATGTATAACGAAGGTACAATGTAGATAGACCTTGTTCCAGACTCAGACCACTTCTTCTCTGATAGCATCAAAGAGATCTTGTTTTGATCCTAGGTTGCTTCCTCTCTGATAGCATCTATGAGGGCACTCAAGAGATGCCAAACATTGGGGTGGGTGTTCAGAAGCAGCCAGTACAAAAATCCATAACACTCAAGGATCTATTGGAAATATTTATTGAATAAGATTATCAAGCAAAGCCTATGGGTTTTGAAAGAGATGCCACCTCCTTCCTCTGGGCTAGTGTACAAGAGAATAATAAAACAACAAAACATAATATAAATATCTTATAATAATATAGTAACATATCAGTGCTATATGTCAATAACAGATGATGATTATCACATAATCCATAAAGTGTTTGTACAACTCTAGCTCCTTTTAAAACCAACTAAAACTAGCATACAAACCGTAAATAGATGATGTGATAATCATCTGGGAAGGAAGTGAAGAATCGTTAAGAGAATATTTGGGAGAGATGAACAATAATAAATACAATATCCTATTCTCCAGGGAATGGGATAAGAAAAGGTAAACTTTTTGGACCTGACCCTATATGCAGATGGAGATAAGATACAGTATGTAGAAAAAAGATTTTCAGGGAGACAAAAACAGGAATAGCTTCATTCCAACAAACAGCTGCCACCATCCAAAATAGATAGAAATAGAAAGTATCCTTAATGGACAAATTATTACAATGCAAAGGAATTGTGACGTACAATCTGATTATAAGTGTAATGGAGGAGTGGGTAGAACAGAACACACACAGAGAGGAGTGGGACACACAAGGCTTTTATTGAGTGATTTTGAGGGCACACGATGAGTATAGCAAGGTTCTGGCAAAACAAAAGTAAAGTCCATACCACAGGGTGGTACAGGGGTGGACTGACAATTCATGGGGCCCCCGGGCAATAGGGGATCATGGGGCCCCTGTGTCCTTGCCCAAACTCAAAAAAGCATATGAAAAAGGTACCAGGGGCATCTCATGGAGCCCCCTACTGACCCAGGGCCCTCAAGCAGTGCCCGAGTTTCCAAATGGTCAGTCCGCCCCTGGGGTGGGGCACCCAACAAGGATCACCAAGTTCTGGTAGGCAGCAAGAGGGGTTAGTCCTTAGCACCATCTAGGCACACAACAGGGAGGTGGGCAAGGATTAAGTCCAGGCTGGCACACAGCAGGGAGGTAGAACGTTAGCGGACAATGGATTAAGTCCAGGTTGACACACAGCAGGAAGGCAGAACTCTGGTGGGCAAGGATTAAGTCCAGTTTGGCACACAGCAGGGTGGCAGACTCTGGCAGGCAATGGGTTAAGTCCAGGTTGGCACACAGCAGGGAGGCAGACTCTGGTGAGTGGTGAAGAGAGCAAATGGCCAGTAGCAGTGGCAGGCCAACCAGGCTCCCCAGAGGTCCATGGGTCCTGGGATGGAGAGGGGGCACTAGGATCTGGCCGCAGCACAAGACTTCTCACACCACAACAGCCCTCAGCTCCTTTTTGTCCATCACAGGAGTAAACTCAAGAAAAGGTCTGAGCCTTTCTGCCAGCATAGGGAAAATATATTGTCCCTTCAATTCAACCAAACCTCAAACATCCTATGCTGACACGTCTGGATTTATCCAGTTACAGGACACTGTGCTGTCTGTACCTCCTGCTGACATAAACCTCATCTCCCACCTCCTGCGGGGCACAGGAACTCCTAGATTTAATCAAGCAGACAAGCTGACTGCTTGACACACTGTTGAGTTCAACAACACAACACAAAAATATAATAATATTTCTACTGTCCGTCACAATGAGGAATAATGTGGTATCCTTATTAAAAATTTATTAAAAAGAGATATAGGAAGCAGAAGTTAAAAAGTAAAAGAAGAGATAGGTGATGTAAATAAGGAAAATCTCATGGTAAGCAAGTGGAAAGGAACCAACAAAGATGTGAAATGCATATTTTTCACTGAGTTTAATAGGGATTATAGGGCAGCTGAATTTTTTTTTAGGAAACACTAACCTATTTTACTAAAAGATAGGGTGTTAACAAAAATTCTTCCAAAAAAAGTAAGTTTATTTACAGGATAAGTAATACCAACAGCAATACAGTGGTAAAAAATTTGATAAATACCCCTTCAAAAAATTTAACCTTTTTAGATACAAAAAGGTTCTTCAGGTGCAAAAGGCGCATACCTTGAAGATGTGTAAAGACAAAAGAGAAAGGTGACACATTATTTGTCTAACTACAGAAATAGGGAATATGAGATTAAGCCATTTATATCTCACGATAATAAATTTGTGACGATTAGTAACTTTGTGACCTATGTTCTGGAGTGTCCTTGCGGCCTGCTGTACGTACAGCGAACAATAAGAAAATGAAACACCTATACAGGTAAGTATATAAACAATATTAAAAAGGGCTATGATAAATATAGCGTATCTAGACATTTTAAGGAACACCATAATAAAGATCCAAGGGAATTAGTGTTTTATGGACTAGAACAAGCAACTGGCCATTGGCGAGGTATAGATCTAAAAAAAGAGATATCTCTAGAGACACTCTAGAGCCCAAAGGGTTAATTATCAGCATTGACTTAAATTCTTTTATAGATATTTATTAAACATTTTTGATTATATTATATTATGTTTTTGCATATGATGTAAAATTGGTGATTTTAAACATGTTTTAAAAACTTTTGAGGTACAGCTGTATAGTTTTATATATTTATTCCTGTTAGATATGCATAATATGTAATTATAGATTGCTATGATAAATATTAGGGTATGTTGAAGAAGATTAATAAAGAGTTACCAGAGCAGTAGGAGTTAGCTATGCATAGTGGAATTGCGAGGAAAGTAGCAGTAGCAAGCGTTAAGGCAGGCATATGTAGTATTAGGATGTGCAGTGTCCGTAACGCTCTCTAAAGAGTTTGGTAGATGAAATGCATTAGGATGGAGTTACATGACCTCATGGGCATCCCTCAAATGCACTTAGCTCGCACCAGGCTATGCGGTGGAGCTAGTACCAGAGGAGAAAAAGTTATACACTTGCATGCTGGGGGACAGCACGGATTATGTGAGTACTACTGGTTTTTATGTGTTTTCTATTAATAAAGGGATTTACACTATGCTGCGTTTTATTGTTTTTACTGCAACCTGCAGGAGTGTGAAAAAGAGGAGGAGAGGCAGCAGAGCTTCATGTGTGTGTGTGTGTGTGTGGGGGGGGGGGGGTGACCTGACTTAAAGCTGGGTTATTGGAAGAGTGCAGAAGTGGTGGAAAACCCCTGGTGGAGTTCAAGAGGAGGAGTGGTAGATACCTCTGGTTATTGAGTACAAGATAGCCCAGGATTGGTGGGACAGTGTATCTGGTGAGTGTGCTTTGAATTTGTTGTTGATGTTATTGACATAAAGCACTAAAATATTTAGATGTAATATTTATATAAGATATTTATATTAGGTTTTATTGGTTATTGTTATCTTGTACACTAGCCCTGAGGAAGGGAAGGCATTTTCTCCAAAAAGCATTGGCTTTACCTGATACTCTTTATCAATACATATTTCGAATAGCTCCCTGAGTGTTATGGACTTTTGTACTGAGCACTCCTCAACAACCACCCGAATGTTTTTCAATCATGTGCACGGAAAATAAAAAAAATGCAGTTTTGCTTGCACATTCTGGTGGAAGCCAGCAGATCTTTACTTCATTCACTAAGCTCTGGGGAAATCCCCTTGAAAGGCAACTTCCTTTGCAAAGTAAACAGTCTATTTGCTTGTAGCAAATCAATGCCATTCACTGCTTTCACTATTTCAAGGTGTATGTGGTATTATGTGTATGTTCCTCATGTGTCAAAAAGAACCTATTAGATGGCTTCTAAAGCCGCCTTTTGATTTGGAAAATGTTTCACTCTAATTTTCTGCTGCCTGCTTGCAGTAAACAATAGCACACATACATTTATTATTATTATTATACAAGATTTATATAGCGCCAACAGTTTGCTCAGCGCTTTACAATATAACGGGAGACAATACAGCAACAATACAGTTCAATACAAGAGGGTTAGGAGGGCCCTGCTCCTTGGAGCTTACAATCTAGGAGTCAGTTACAATCTTGAAGTCCAGTCTGGCTGACTACCATGGCTCCCTCCATAGATACAGTGGGGAAGTAAGCATAGCCACTTAGGGACAGAAAGTGTTACTGGCAGATGAAAATTAAGTGGAAAAAGCCTGAAAAACAAAAACAAATACAACCACTACATCTAAGGACTGGTAAGTGGTAATATATTACATTTTCTGGAGATATACTTCAAACAAAATCAAGTTCCATCTGGATTAATTCTCAGAAAAGTATATTTACAGAAAGGGTGACAAGAAGCTGCTGTTTTCTCCAGAGAACTTATAAAAAGTCTGCCTTATGGACACACAGAACTGGGCTGGGGAGTGAGCATGCACGAGTGCCCCCATAGCAAGCCTCCTTCCATGGAGGCAGTTGGCAGGGGCAAGGGGCCAGGAGCACCTGTGGCGGACCCTAGAAGGAGAGGACCGTGGCTGTTCTGTGCAAAACCATTGCACAGAGCAAGTAAGTATGACATGTTTGTTATTTAAAAAAAAAAATTAAACCGTTATAATCACTTTAATGTAATATGCTCTGATAAAAAAAGATTTGTACTGGTTTTGGATATCACACAGTATTTTTTTTAGATTAGATATTACATATTTTAACATCACCTAATATGGATACTATATTACACATTCAAACTTTTGAAAATTTGATTTGCGATTATCATTGGTGAAAAAGTGATTTACAGAGTGCAGCGAGAAGCAAACAGTCAGTGGGTCTCAGACATTCAGTACATGCTGTGAATATTGTTTTATGAATAAACATTTTCAATTGCAGTCTGTGGATGCCATCTCTTTTTAGAATGTGTAATAATGGGAATCTGCTTTCCAGAATGGTTTGAAGACCTAAAACATTTTGCCCTTTAGTGGCATATATACAGTTCAGATTTGAATGTATTTTACCATCATTCTAAATGCACTAAATTGCAGCTTCTCTGGCATTGTGAGGATAGTATGTGTACACAGACAGTCATGTTATTTATTTATTTAGTTGTTTGTTTATTTATGTATTTATTTATCACAGGGATTTATATAGAGCTGACAATTTACACAGCTCTTTATCTCTCTCTCTCTCTACATATATATATACTGTATATATATATATATATATATATATATATATACAGTGCATCCAGAAAGTATTCACAGTGCATAACTTTTGCCACATGTCGTTATGTTACAGCCCTATTCCAGAATGGATTAAATTCATTTTTTTCCTCAACATTCTACAAACTATACCTCCGTAATGACAATGTGAAAGAAGTTTGTTTTGAAATCTTTGCAATTTATTAAAAATAAAAAACAAAAAAAAACCTGCATGTACATAATTATTCACAGTCTTTCCTATGGCACTCAAAATTGAGCTCTGGTGCTTCCTGTTTTCACTGATCATCCCTGAGACGTTTCCACAACTTGATTGGAGTCCACCTGTGGGAAATTCAGTTGATTGGTAATGATTAGGAAAGGCATAAACCTGTCTATATAAGGTTCCATGGTAAACAGTTCATGTCAGAGCACAAACCAAGCCATAAAGTCCAAGGAATTGTCAGTTGACCTCGGAGACAGGATTGGATCAAGGCACAGATCTGGGGAAGGGTAATGAAAAATTTCTGCAGCATTGAAGGTCCCAATGAGCACAGTGGCCTCCATCATCCGTAAATGGAGGAAGTTTGGAACCACCAGGAAACTTCCTAGAACGGGCCGCCCGTACAAAATGAGCGATCGAAGGCCTTAGCCAGGGAAGTAAGCAAGCACCCGATGGTCACTCTGAAAGAGCTCCAGCGTTTCTCTATGGAGAGAGGAGAACCTTTCAGAAGAACAACCATCTCTGCAGAACAACACCAATCAGGCCTGTATGATAGAGTGGCCAGATGGAAGCCACTCCTCAGTAAAAGGCAATATGGCAGTCCATCTGGAGTTTTCCAAAAGGCACCTAAGGGACTCTCAGACCATGAGAAATAAAACTCTCTTATCTGATGAAACAAAGATTGAACTCTTTGGACTGAATGTCTGGAGGAAACCAAGCACCGCTCACCACCTGGCCAATACCATCCCTACAGTGAAGCATGGTGGTGGCAGCATCATGCTGTGGGGATGTTTTTCAGCAGCAGGAACAGGATTGAAGGAAAGATGAATGCAGGAATGTACAGAGACATCCTTGATGAAAACCTGTTCCAGAACGCTCTGGACCTTAGACTTTCAACAAGACAACGACCCTAAGCACACAGCCCACATAACAAAGGAATGGCTACTGGCCAACTCTGTGAATGTCCTGGAGTGCCCCAGCCAGAGCCCAGACTTGAACACGATTGAGCATCTCTAGAGAGATCTGAAAATGGCTGCGCACCAACGCTCCCCATCCAACCTGATGGAGATTGAGAGGTACTGCAAAGAAGAATGGGGGAAATTGCCAAAAAATAGGTGTGCCAAGCTTGTAGCATCATACTCAAAATTACTTGAGGCTGTAATTGGTGCCAAAGGTTCTTCAACAAAGCATTGAGCAAAGCCTGTAAATACTTATATACAGTCAGGTCCATAAATATTGGGACATCGACACAATTCTAACATTTTTGGCTCTATACGCCACGTTTTTGCTATCTCTCTGATGGGTTTGTTTTGTTTTTTCAGCCTAATGATGGCTTGCTTTACTGATAGTGACAGCTCTTTGGATCTCATCTTGAGAGTTGACAGCAACAGATTCCAAATGCAAATAGCACACTTGAAATGAAGTCTGGGATAATGAGAGAATAACACACATCTGGCCTTGGAACAGCTCAGAAGCCAATTGTCCCATTACTTTTGGTCCCTTAACAAGTGGGAGGCACATATGCAAACTGTTGTAATTCCTACACCGTTCACCTGATTTGGATGTAAATACCCTCAAATTAAAGCTGACAGTCTGCAGTTAAAGCACATCTTGTTTGTTTCATTTCAAATCCATTGTGGTGGTGTATAGAGCCAAAAATGTTAGAATTGTGTCAATGTCCCAATATTTATGGACCTGACTGTACATGTGTTTTTTTAGTTTTTTATTTTTAATAAATTGCAAAGATTTCGAAATGAACTTTTTTCATGTTGTCATTATAGGGTATTGTTTGTAGAATGTTGAGGAAAAAATGAATTTATTCAATTTTGGAATAAGGCTGTAACATAACAAAATGTGGCAAAAGTTAAGCACTGTGAATACTTTCTGGATGCCCTGTATATATATTGTAACGGGGTTAGCTTGGCAGCGGGTGTGTTCACAATACAAAAACAGGCACAGCAAAACAGCAGTTTAGCTGAGGAAACAAAGGTGCAGTTTATTTACACTATTTACAAGAGGAAAACAATCAAAACAAAATGAAACATGAAAATAAATCCTTGCCAACTTAGCCACTTACTACACACACAGCTTCCCTTGCTATCAACTAGATGCAGCCTTGTCATGCGCCCAGTCCCTATCTCCCTGTTATTTAGAGGTTGGCCACACAGGCGTTTGTCTCACCGCACAGACAGATATGAAGCTCCCCAGTCTACACAGGGTATGTAAACTTTTGAGCACAACTGTAAAAAAGTATTGGGATGCCTGCCTTTACACGCACATGAACTTTAATTGCATAGTAAAGAGTAAAGAGTATCACTCTAAGTATGGTTTTGAACTTACAATGCTTTATAAAGATCACAAAACTATGTTTAGTAATATAGATATAAGGATGAATATCCTCATATGTAATCTTAAGTGATCCTAAGTGATCCTTAACCTGTGTATCACATGTGTGGATCTGAGCTCCCTAGAATTTTGATTTCAGTAATCTTTCCACTAGTCCCAGTACCTGTCTGTCCAAACATCTGCTATACTGTACAGCTCTCATGTTGTTTAAGCCATTCAGAGGTGCCTAATTGTTATGTTATTTTATGCAGACATTTGCAAGTTGATTTGAGTACCATGAAATATCCACTCAAAAAATTCAAACCATTACTGAAGCTTTTGACTTTTTTTGCATTGGCTAATGTGTTTTTATAATCTGCAGATGTAAGGTTTTGTCTAGTGAAAAATCTTGCCAACAAAGCAGTTTAGTTTGACATTACAAACATTCACAGCATACTAATCAGAAAAAAAATAAAGTATTGTTTCTAAGAAATGTTTTTTTTATTCTAATTACAATAAAATGTGGTGCTGAAATGCATATATTTTAATCTATTTGTGTTCAGAAAATAATAAAACCTTTAAATGAAATGTGTCATGAGTGAGGCAAAATCATGAGGTTGTAGAGCAGACATAGAAACAGCAGATATCAATGTTGCCATTTCAAAGTAATCATCATTGGAAAAAAAGCAGATTTGACACCATTTATTCAAGTCTTCCAACACTTTACAGAACGATGAGTGCATTGTATGATAGTTTTTAACAGAGCTTTGCCTGGACAGCACATATTCAACATTTAAAATCTACTTCACAGATTTATCAAATGTTCCCACATTTAGAAATTGTCTAGATGTGTTTTGCTATAGGTAAATGTAAATGTATTGCCAATTTCCTTTTGTTTGGGTGTCGCACAAAGCGCATTGGGTCTAAAAGTAGCTGATGGTCCTGAATAATATAAAAAAAAGATAGAGTTCCATTTTGCAATAAGGGGATTCTGCTTCTGGTGCTCTCTCTTCCACCTTCTCTTCCATTGTGTAACATACCCACATTCTTTTGGAGCACCCACCCCCCTTTGGTGTAGATTTGTCCCCAAATGATCTCAGTCACTTTACAGCTCCTAGACCACCAAACAACTTGTATGATGGCTATCCTCCCATATAGCCATCTCCTTTTCAGCCTGCTCTCTGGCATTTGGTTGTAGGATCATTGCTGTATTACCCGGGCTCCTGCAAACCAGCTGCTGGACAAAGGAACCACACAGAGCAGGGCCAGAGCAGGCTTGGGTGAAATGGCTTCATAGGAGGAAAGCTGTCAGTCAGTTTGCCACCCCTAGCCAGTTTTATGTCTAAGAACAATCATCTATGTTGACAGACTGGCAAGGGGCTTAGAGAGTGGGGGCTGAAGGACAGCATGCCTACATAACAGGTGTAGCCCCCTGTTGTAGCACAACGTTCTGTGGCCACCACAAACCCATAACCCATACTGCAGTGCATTAACCTACAGCCATCTTATCCCCCACATCACAGCACATTCCTCTAGTAAAAAATAAAAAAAATAAACAAAACTAGTTATGGGCTCAAAACCAAATCATCACAGAACTGGGCCTCTATAGAAACATATCCCAAAAATCTAGACCAATGTATCATAAAAGACAACTTTATTATACACATAACACAGAACTTTTAAATTGTGTACTGACGAATTCTGGACACTGTAATATTGATTATG